>NC_059286.1:12886139-12908639 GCF_017591435.1 Portunus trituberculatus
CCTCTGGCTTGTTTTTTTTTTTTTTTTTTTTTTTTTTTTACATTACAAGGGCACTGGCCAAGGGAAAACAAAGTGTTGGAAGTTTAAGCCAGCGCTCTAACCACTGAGCTACCGGGTGTGTGTGTGTGTGTGTGTGTTATGCCATATGAAGAAGATTCCTACAAGCATCCGCCTCGATATCCTCCTCCTCCTCCTCCTCTTCCTCCTGTTTCCTGTTGTCGCATTCTTTAAACGCGTTATTCTTTTTCTAAGGAGTAACTTCCAAGGATACAAACCATTAGCCAGGCTCTCGTTATGCTCCATCTTTCTCCAATATTGATGTTAAGAGAATACAACTTGAAAAAAAAAGCAAGTTTCATTAGAATTTCTTCAACTATCAATATAATCACGGTAATACTCTTGAAAACCTTTACTTCCACTTATAGAGCCTCTTAAACTACCACAAGAATAATAGAAACACCCTTAAAAACCCCAATAACGTCCCTGAGACCTTGTTAAACTACTAATAAAAACCATGATAATACTCTTGAAAATCTTTACTTTCACTAGAGCCTCTTAAACTAGCACAATAATACTAGAAACACCTTTAACCCCTTCAGTACTAGGACGCATTTTTTACTCTGAGTTTTGGTTACGATTAGACGTTTTATTTATATTAGGAAGAGTCTATGGAGGTCAGAAGATTCACAGCCACAGTCTTCACTATTCTAATCCTGACATAAGTTTCTGAAGCTGTATAAAATCACTATATAATAAGAATGCATAAGAAAACGTGTCGTGGTGCTGAAGAGGTTACAAAAACTTCATTAACACCCACTAGAAAACTCATATAGTTGTTCAATGAATGCTATCAGAATTTCAAATGATATACGAAAGTCTGCTCCACTCTGAATGTTAAATAGTCACATCTCGCTTACCTGAGTCACCGCTGCGCTGTCTCAACATGGTGTAATACATAGGTTACCTCGAATACTTTTAATAACTGGTTTTAATGAGTGAAATTCTTGACTATTATTTCTTAAGGTTGTTTTCGAGCTTCCATTGATACTATGATAGGCTTTAGTGGAATTACTGGAGTGTTTTGAGGGTGTTTTTAATAACCAGCCTTAACGAGTGAATTACTTTATTTTGTTATTTCTTAAGAGTGTTTTCTGACTTCCAGTGATACTATGATAGGCTTTAGTGGAGTTATCGGAGCGATTTAAGGGTGTTTTTTGTGGTTCTAGTGATAATTTAGTAGGATGAAGTGGAAGTTGTTTTCAAAGGTATTTTCATGGTTCCAGCTTTAGTTTAACCCTTTCAGTACCATGACGCGATCCCATACTCATTTTGCTTACTATTTGGCGATTTCATACTGCTTCAGAAACTTATGTGGGGATTAAGATGGTGAAGACTCTGGCCATTAATCTTCTGACCTCCGTAGACCTTTCCTGATGTAAATAAAATCGTCTAATCACACCCAAAAATTCTTGATAAAAAATGTGTTCCAATACTGAAGGGATTAAGAGGCTCTAGTGTTTGTCATTGGGTGTTTCCAAGAGTGTTTTCATTACCTCAGCGATAATCTAAGAGGAGGAGTTTTCGAAGGATGTTTTTTCATGGTTCCAGTGATAGTTTGGTTGTGGAGATTGTTGGGACACATTTTTACCTTGAAATTTGTGAACGATTAGACCATTTTATTTTACATTAGGAAGGGTATATAGAGGTCAGAAGATTAATGGCCAAAGTCTTCACTATTTTAATCCCCCACATGAGTTTCTGAAGCTGTATAAAATCACCAGACAGTAAGCAGAGTAAATATAAAAATGTGTCATGGTACTGAAGGACTTAAAAGGTGTTTTCTTGAGTACACACATGTTTTTTATATTGTTAACCCTCTTTGTACCATGACGCGTCTTCATATTCATTTTGCTTAATATTTGATGTTTTTATACAGCTTCAGAAACTTATGTGGGGATTAGAATTAAGAAGACTCTGGCCATTAATTTTCTGACTTCCATACACTGTTCATAATGTAAATAAAATTGTCTAGTTGTACTCAAAACTCATGGTAGAAATGCGTCCCAGCACTGAAGGTGTTAAGATTGTTTGTATGATTTCAGTAACTTGTTAATACTTTTAGTGGAAGTTGGTGTTTTGAAGGATATCTTCATGATTCTTGTGGAAATCATAGCTTTTTCAAGGATGTTTTCGTGATTATATTAATATTTCAACAAAGATTCTAACCCTCTATTCAAATCTATTGGAATTGTGCCTTTAAGAAGCAGACCAGTTGCAAAATATTTCATTTCTGATGAAACAACAAAGCTTTTTATAAACACTAGGCTGTGAATATTAAAAAAAAAAATTACGTTTGTTGTATTACCACCATCACATAAATCGCTCACTCATTTGTTAGCACTTATTCCAAATATTGTTATTTTGTTTGAATTAAGAAAAACATTACAATATTTTTTTTCTCCACTCAATATTTTCCTAGAACACGTTTCACTCTCTCTCTCTCTCTCTCTCTCTCTCTCTCTCTCTCTCTCTCTCTCTCTCTCTCTCTCGTAATAAATTAATCCTCTCTCTCTAGATCTCTCTCTCTCTCTCTCTCTCTCTCTCTCTCTCTCTCTCTCTCTCAGTATATTAACCTCTGGGATATAGATCGATAATTTCTCAGGGTTCCGTGTCTCTACCTAACTGTTTGTCTAGTCCTGTCTCTATCTCAATCAATATCTATGTTATATGTCTTATCTTTCTATTCACTTATCAATCAGTCAAACAAACCATCAGTCTTTTTTTTCCCTTACTCTTATTTTCATTCCTATCAAGCAGGTAAACTGATTTGAAGCGCCGTATTTGATTTGTCATCCTTTAGACATGGAAGTTCGATTCTTTATAGCTCATTTATTAATCATTTACTAATCAACCAGTTATTCTATTTTCTTTTCAAATTTTCATTCCTATCAAGCTGAAGCAAATATGAAGTGCCTGACTTCAACTGCCGTGGTTCATAAACAACTATCGTCAATACGTACACTAGAACTCTTATTTATTAATCATTCACTAATTAACAAAACGGAGGAGGAAATCTGGAGTAGGTTCCCGTACTTAAGAGTGTCGTGCTTCATAAAACAACTATCGTACGTCAACCAGAACTCCTATTTACTTTACTAATCAACAAAACGGTCACTCTACTTCCTTTCTTAAATTTTATTCATTCCCATCAAATAATAAACTATCATACTTAAATCATCCTACTTCATAACAAAAGAATAACGAACACACATGGTTCTTTATTTACTACTCATCTAAAATCCAACCAATCAGACAACTAATCTATTTTTCCTAATCATTTTCATCCTACCAAGGAAAGAAGTGAATCTAAACAACCGTACTTGAACTATCGTACTTTAGACATCGTACGCCATGAACAATTGACGTACGCAGGCACACCGGAACTTCCTGCGTATATTCTCTCACACCCATGTACTCTCGTTTGTTTAATGGGAGGTCTGCCGCCCCGCACCGCCCGTATCTCGATAGTATGACTAGAGAGGGGACTGGCGGAGAGGTCTGGGCGGGGAAAGGAGGTGGGGGCATGGTGGTATTGGGGGGATAATGTGTCTGGAGGGGGAGTTGATCTACTTGCCTCGATGTGAACACTGCAATGCATCACGTGACTGGGTCGGTGTTCTATTGCGTTATTGTTCTGTTGGAGGTGAAAATGCTTGTGTTTTTTTGTATTAATGATGATGATGATGATGATGGTGATGATGAGGAGGCGGAAGAGGAGGAGGAGGAGAAGGAGGTGGCGGTGGTGGTGAAAAAGGAGGAAGAGGAGAACAAAAACAAGAACAAGTGAAGATGATAATAATAATGATGATGATGAGGAGGAGGAGGAGAACAAAGAAGAAGAGGAAGAAGAAGAAGAAGAAAAAGAAGAAGAAAGAAAGATAGAAAAAGAAAAAGAAAAAGTAAAAGAAAAAGAAAAAGAAGAAATAAAAGAAGGAAAAAGAAAGAAGAAGAAATATCAACAACAACAACAACAACATCAACAACAACAACCAAAGAAAACATCACGACTAAAAAAAAAAAAAAAACGACCCATATAACAAGATAAAAATAATCACTGAACTGGCAACAGGTGTGACGGGGCAAGGTGGGGCGGGCGGGGCGAGACTACAGGTGGGGCGGGGTTGGGGAGCGGCAAGGTAAGTCTGTATACTCAGTCTCGATACCATACATCAGTCACACACGGCCCGCTATTGGAGAGAGAAATAAGGAGAGAGAGAGAAAAAAAGTGAGTCGGTGTTTTCACAATATCAAAGAGAAAAAAGAGAGAAACGGAGAGATAAGGAGAGATAGAGACAGAGAGACAGAGATAGAAACAGAGACAGTAAAAAGTGATTGGGTGTTTTCACAATACAGAGAAAAAGAAAAACAGAGAGAGATAAGGAGAGAAGGAGAGAGAGAGAAAAAAAAATATAGAGAGATAGAAAGAAAGTGATTGGGTGTTTTCACAATACAGAGAAAAAAAGAGAGAAACGGGGAAATAAGAAGAGAAAGAGAGACAGAGAGACAGAAAGAAAGATAGAGACAGACAGAAAAAAAATGACTTGGTGATTACACAATATTACTGAGAAAAAGAAGAGAAACGGAGAGAGAGAGAGAGAGAGAGAGAGAGAGAGAGAGAGAGAGAGAGAGAGAGAGAGAGAGAGAGAGAGAGAGAGAGAGAGAGAGAGAGAGAGAGAGAGAGAGAGAGAGAGAGAGAGAAAAGTGAGTCGGTGTTTTCTCAATATCATAGAGAGAAAAAGAGAAAGATAAGGAGAAAAAGAGACACAGAGACAAAGAGACAGACAGACAGAAAAAAAAAGTCAGTTGGGTGTTCTGATAGTGTTACAGAGAAAGGAGGAGTGATAAGGAGACACAGAGAGATGGAAATTGAGTAGAAATTGATTGTGTTTATGTTTCTAGTGAAGGTTTAAGTGTGTGACAGAAAGAAACGAAAAAAAAAAGAGAGATAAGTAATAATTTTAATAACAAGAATATTATCATAGAAAAAAAAGAGATAAAAAGATAGAGATATATAGAAGCAAGAGAGAGAGAGAGAGAGAGAGAGAGAGAGAGAGAGAGAGAGAGAGAGAGAGTGGTTGTATTAATGATTCTAGAGATGTTTAGAAAATATATCACTTCAAGGAGCGAGAAAAACAGTGAATAGAACGGAAGAGCAAACACACACACACACACACACACACACACACACACACACACACACAAACATCAAACATACAACTAATAATAACAATAACAATAAATGATAACAACAACAACAACAACAACAATGACATTACCCCCAAGAACGAGAATCAGCAAAGAAGGAAAGATAAATAAATAGATAAATAGATGAATAAGTATATCAATAATAAAACAATGAACAGAAAAATAATAACAATACACGCACGTCAAACATAAAACTTAAAAAAAAAAAACATTAAAACAAACAAGTAGCAAACCAAAAGGAAAAAAGAAAGAGAAGCAATAAGTAACAGAACGAAAAATGTAAATGAAAATTGAAAAGAACAAATAAAAACAAAAATAAAATGAGGAAAACTAAAAAAAATATATAAATAGAAAAATAAACTTAATACAAAATTTTCTTACTTCCAGGAAATACAAAACAAGCGAAACAAAAAGAGCAACACAGAGAAACACTTCAAACACACCTCGATGCCTCTGCCTAGCGTGGCGGTGGCGATGGCGGCGGTGGTGGTGGTGGTGATAGCGGATGGTGTGGCCGGGTGGGATATCAGAGGCACGGATGGAGTGAACAGTACCACCCAGGCGCCTCTGTACGGCCAGCAACCCCGCGCCGCAAGGATTCTGTCAGGTAATGCGGTAATGTTATGTAGATGCAGGTTTGTGTTGTAGTCTTTGCAACGGAACCTCAGATATTGGCGCGTATTTTCAAACACTTCTTTTCATCTAAATTTACACCAGTTTTCTAAGGTGTTCTTGCACTTCTAGAGGCAGAATGACAAGATTTCTACAGTATTAATTGGAGAAAAAATCTTGAAAACCTCGCTAATCATCTCTGTGGCTTTGGAAGATGGGCGTGGTGAGACCAAAGCGTTTCTGAATACGGTGCTTGGTATTCAGAAACGATGTGTTCTCTCACCACGACTATTTTCAAAGACAACAGAGATGATTAGCGGGGTTTTTAAAAGTGTTTCTCCTGTTGATAATGTAGAAATATCGTTGATCTGTTACTAGAACCATAAGAAACACATTCAAAAGCCCGTATCGCTTCAAATACACCCTTCTGAATGTAATAGAGAAGCAGCGCCAGACTCGTATCTTGGGACCACATTATTACTACTCCCAAAAGGTTCTAGTTGAAGTGACAGATCTTTTAGGTCATTTTTACGGATTAGATGACAGATTAACAAGGTTTCTGCATTATCAGTAGGAGAAACATTGATGAGAACCCGGCTTAATCATTTCGTAGCCTTGGAAAACAGTCGTATAGCTTCACAACACTATTACAACCCTCTCTTACCCTTTGAAAATAGTAGCTGTGAGAGAGAGCAGAGCGTTTTGGATACGGGCTCCTCCCTCCTCTCTCTCTCTCTCTCTCTCTCTCTCTCACTCATGGTAGTTCCTCCACAGGGGTTGCTAAAGAGGAGGTGCGGCGCCCTTTCGAGCTTTCCACCAGCCTGGGAGTGATCGCTGGTGTGCAGGAGCTTACTGAACTACCCCACCGCTCCTTCTTCGCCTTCAGGTAGGTCCTCGAGGCGCAGTTGTCACAGAAACATGATCTAATCACTCACTTTTATTTTCTGCAATGTTTATGCTAATACCGTACGTTTAAAAGGCTCTAGTAAAAGTGTCACGAGATTTTAAGGATGATTTTTATGATTCTGGTGACAGATTAACAAGATTTCTACATTGTTAACAGGAGAAGCACTCTTGGGAACCCGATAAGTCATCTCTGTGACCTTGAAAAATAACTGAAGTGAGAGAATAAGCGTTTCTAAGAAAGATTTTGTGGTTCTAGTGATATTAACAAGATTTATACATTGTTAACAGAAAAAAAAACATTCTTGAGAACCCGGTTAGCCATCTCTGTTGCCAGTTGAAAAGTAATTAGAGTGAGAGAGTTAG
The DNA here is from genome assembly GCF_017591435.1 of Portunus trituberculatus. Lineage (NCBI taxonomy): Eukaryota > Metazoa > Arthropoda > Malacostraca > Decapoda > Portunidae > Portunus > Portunus trituberculatus. Next base: position 12,893,286 of record NC_059286.1, read on the forward strand.
CGTTTTTAAAAATTATTTTATGGTTTTAGTGACATTAATAAGATTTTACATTGTTAACAGTAGAAACATTCTTGATAACCCGGTTAGTCATCTCTGTGGCCTTGAAAAACAGTTACAGTGAGCTAGCAAGCGTTTTTAAGGATGATTTTATGGTTCTAGTGACATTGACAAGATTTCTACATTATTAACAGCAGCAACATTTGTTCAGACATTCAGACAAGTTGGAGGAGGAGGTGAAGACAAACACAGGTGTAGGGAGGGGAGTTTATTCCCGATTAGTTTCGCCTGAAGAAGCATCAGCGAAACCAATCGGGAATAAACTGACCTCCTTACATCTGTGTTTCTCTTCACCTCCTCCTCCAACAGCAACATTCTTGAGAACACAGCTAATCATCTTTGTGGCCTTGGAAAATAGTCGCGGTGAGAAAGTAAAGCGTTTTTAAGGATGTGATGAGATAACAAGGCTTTTCTGAATACCCAAAGCCTCACCTTGTGTTTCCTAGGGGCATCCCGTTCGCAGAGGCTCCTGTGGGAAGGCTGCGGTGGGAGGCGCCAAAGGAGACTAATGGGCGGTGGGCGGGGGGGTATCTGGACGCCACCCAGTACCGCCCCTTCTGCCCCCAGTATGACCCCAACACCCGACAAGTACTGGGGGAGGAGGACTGCCTTTATCTCAATGTGTACACGCCTGTCCTGCCCCGTGAGTCCTTTCCTCTCGTGGTTAGATCCTGCAGGAGTGGTGATTGAATTAGTCATGTAGGATTTAAATAGGATGGAGTATGTTTTAAAGGAAGGATATGGTGTTTGTTTTCGTGTTGGTAATAGATAAGACAGATAAAGTAAAATAAAGATAAATAAGTCAAATAATGATATAGAATTAATAGATATACATAGTTATTAAGATCTGCAGGATTTTAATAGGATGGTGTACGTTTTGTAAGAAGGATATGGTGTTTTGCTTTCATGCTGGTAAGAATAGATAAGACAGATAAAGTGAGATAAGGTAAATAAGTCAAATGATGATATAAAATTAATGGATAAAGTTATAAAGATCTGCAGGATTTTAATAAGAAAGACGATGTATGTTTAATGCAAAGGATATGATTTTTGTTTTCATTTTGGCTAGAACAGATAAGATACATGCATAAAGTGGCAAAGCAAATAAGTGAAATAATTATACAAAATGAATAGGTATATTTATTAAAATGTACGTTAGTTATCTTATTTGAAAGCACGTACTAAGTGGTGTAGATTAATATACTTAAAGAATCGAATATAGAAAAACTCCGTAGAGAAAACAGATGTACAGTTATTTGCCTATCAGTGCGGTACAAATTAGGTATAAAAAAAAAAAAAAAAAAAAAAACACAAGCATTACACAAATAAAAAAGACAAGGTAAAAAAAAACATTGATTGCATAAACAAAGAGATAAACACAAAGCAAAACAGAAATAGAAGAAAAAAATTAACACGCATATAGCAAAACCAAAAACTTTGAAATCAAATAAATCGAAAATGAAAAAAAAGAATCAAAACACAAAATATTAATGAACCATCACATCAACACGAAATCAAAATACCAAAACAAAGAAAACAAACAAAAACAAACAAAAAAATAAAGAAAACGCAGCTAGAGATAAACAAACAAACCACCAAACAAGATAAAAAAAAAATTAAGAGAACCATCACCCCAGCGCTCTCTCTCTCTCTCTCTCTCTCTCTCTCCGTCAGATCAAAGCCCCGCCAAGCTTCCCGTGTTGGTGTTCCTACACGGGGGCGGCTACCTGATGGGCGCCGCCTCGTCCCTGGGCCCCCACAAGCTGCTCAGGAAGGACATCGTGCTGGTGACGGTTAACTACAGGCTGGGGGCGCTTGGTGAGTCTGCTGTTAAGTTGTTAGGTTGTGTGTTTTATTTAGTGGTGATCTCGCTCGCTGTCTCTTCTTGTTCGTTGGCTCTCTCTCTCTCTCTCTCTCTCTCTCTCTCGATATTCTTTTTTTTTTCTATTATTCTTATTCTTATTCTTCTTCTTATTATTATTGTTATTATTATTATTATTATTATCATTATCAATATTAGTTGTTATAGTACTAGCAGTAGCAGTAGCAGCAGCAGCAGCAGTAGTAGTAATAGTAGTAGTAGTAGTAGTAGTAGTAGTAGTAGTAGTAGTAATAGTAGTAGCAGTAGTAGTAATAGCAGTAGCAGTAGTAGTAGAAGTAGCAATATAACATCAATATCACCACCACCATCACCATTCCTTCGATATTCCACCACTTCCCTCACCACTATCACACCACCCTCTCCATTCCCCCAGGGTTCCTCAGCACGCGGGACACCACACTACCGGGGAACTATGGCGCCCTGGACCAGGTGGCTGCGCTGCGCTGGGTCAGGACACACGTGGACCAGTTCGGCGGGGACCCAACCCGTGTCACTTTGGGCGGCTTCTCCTCCGGCGCCGCCCTCGTGCACCTCCACCTCCTGTCCCCGTTATCTAAGGGTGAGTGCTGGGTGGTGCTGTGGGTGTGGGATCACGGGAGGGTTGGGAGAGGAGGAAAAGGAGTTGGAGAAAGAGCGAAAGAAGGGTTTATGGTGATAATAGTGGTGATATAATGATAGTAGTAGAGGTGGTGGTAGTGGTTGCTGTAGTAGTAGTAGTAGTAGCAGTAGCAGCAGCAGCTGTTGTTATTGCAATGGTAGTAATGATAGTAATAATGAAGACTACTACTACTATACTACTACTACTACTACTATCACCACTACCACCATCACCACTATCCCCATCCAACCACTACCCTCCTACTACACCACCACCACCACAGACCTCTTCTCAAGCGCAATAATGATGAGCGGGGCTGCCAACTGCCTGTGGTCTGTGGCGCGCTACCCTGAAACAGCCGCGTATCAGCTGGCGAGGGACCTAGACTGCTCCTCCGCCTCCGTGTATGGGATGCGCGAATGCCTGATGGACAAGACTGCGCAGGAGATCGTCACGGCGCAGGCTGATAGACATGTACGTAGGTGTAAGAAGTATAACGAGTATTGCTAATTGTTCTTTTTCCTTTCGTTAAGTTTTCTTCATACCTAGTCGTTTTTTTTTTTTTTTTCTTTTGCATGGTTCCCCTTTTTGTTGTTCTTTTCTTCTTTTTTTCATTCTCTTTTCGTTGTTTCGTTTGTTTTCCTTTCCTTTTCTTCTTCTTCTTCTTCTTCTTCTTCTTCTTCTTCTTCTTCTTCTTCTACTACTACTACTACTACTACTACTACTACTACTACTACTACTACTACTACTACTACTACTACTACTACTCTTGTTTTTTTTTTTCTTCTTCTTAATCTTCTTTCGTCGTCCCCCTAAAGTCAGGAGTTCACACCATATGGATTTATGAGTCGTCTCTATTCATTTCTAATCCTCTGTGACTTCATCCTATTCCATCCCTCTATTTCACTCACTCTGCCCTGGTTTATTTATCTACTACCTCCCTGGTATAACCACATAAAAAAAAATTAATAAATAAAAAATAACTTAGTAAATCGGCAACAACAGTGAGCCTATTCCATTCACCTCTGAAGTCACACCTACATCACCATCAATCACCATCCCTTCGTCAGCGCTACGTGTACTGGCCCATGCTATATCGCCCCGTGGTGGACGCTGGGCTGAGAGATGACCCCTTCCTACCAGAGCCTGTGGAGAGTCTGGCCGCCCGTCCCCCGCTGCGCCCCGCCGTGCCGCTCCTGCTGGGGGGAGTGCCGAAGGAGGGTCTACTGTATGCTCTCAGTAAGTAAGGTTTCTATCAGTCTATCCCTTTCTTCTCGCTAATTCTCTCGGACTAAGCGTGTCTACTGATTTATTTATTCTTTATGTTATCCTTGGGCAGTGTTTTCCCTCTTTTATTCACGCTTTGCTCTTTCCTACCATTATTTTCAAGGCCCCAGAGATGACTGGCCGGGTTCTCAAGTGTGTTTCTTCTGTTGGTAATGTAGAAAATTTTAATGTTCATCCGTCACTTGAATCATCAAAACACACTCATAAACCCCTGTCCTTCAACTAGAGGCAATTGAGACTTGTAAATACACACACACACGGGTCGGTTGCCTGTGGGTCGTTAATAACAGTGTGTCATACAAACCACAAGATTACAAATTGAAATTGACGCCAGTATTACTCCATTATCCCAGCTTAGTTCTTTTATATTGTCTTCTAAATGGTAATAAGGAAATAAGGCAGACGAATTACCATAAACAAATGTTATACAGTCTACACTATTCAGAAGCTTTAGTGTTCTCTGAGGACAGCGCAAACCCATAGGATCAGTTAAAACCCATTACTATCCTATTAAAACCCATTACTAGCCTATCAAAACCCATTACCACCCTATTGATTAAAGTATTTCCACTATCCACCAGTTATCGTGTTCTTAGAGAGCGCCACAAGCCCCACAGGAACTTTTAAACCCATTACTAGCCAATCAAAACCCATTATTAGCCTATTGAAACCAATTACTAGCCTACTGAAACCAATTACTAGCCTATAAATTCAACCATTACCCCTCTCCAGCTGCTATCGTGTTGAGCGCGCCATAAACCCAAAAGAAATATCAAATTCCATTACTATTTTATTATAAAACCATTAATAGCCTATCAAAACCCATTACTAGCCTATTGAAATCTATTACTAGCCTACAAATTCAACCATTGCCCCTTTCCAGCTGCTATCGTGGTCTGTGAAGGCACCACAAACCCAGAGGAACTAGCAAAACCCATTACTACCCTATCAAAAATCATTATTAGCCTATCAAAACTCATCACTAGCGCACAAATTCAACCATTACCCCTTTCCAGCTGCTATCGTGTTCTCTGAGGGTGGCACAAACCCAGAGGAACTGTATAAAGAGGCAGCCTTGTACACGGTGGAGTCCCTGTGGCCGAACACAACCACTGCTGCTGCTGTGGCCGAGATCGTGGCTTCCTACTATTACTCCAGTCACGCCAGACACGACCTCAACACTCTGGCCGAGGAAATGACGGAGGTAAGTAAAAGAAATAAAAGAAAAAGAAGGAAAAGGAAAGAAAAGAAAGTGAAAGCTGCATCATTGAAGTCTCTTAGTCTTTATAAGTTTTTTTTTTTTTCTTCTCTAGCGTGTAATATATAAGTTTGATTTACGAGTACATAGTTTGAATTTATATTATGTCCTCTAGGTAAAGAAACATTACGACTGTCTGCATTGTATTATGATATTTAGATTTTTTTTTTTTTTTTTTTTTTTTGGTTATGTTACAGACCACAATAATGCTTTGATATATAAGCTGTAAACCTTCGTAGTCAGTTTTATAAGGCTTTGGTAGGTAATGTGAGAGTAATAATAGGGAAAGTTGAGATAATATATGTTGTCTGGAAGTAGGTATAGAATAGTCTCTCTCTCATGTTTAATTTGGCCATAAGAGATGTGCAACTCAGATATATTTAAGAACTGCCTTAACTGATTATTAACACACACATATACACCCCTCCTTAGGCCTTCACTGACACACTGTTCACGTCATGCATTTGGGAAGCTGCTGGCCTCTATGCCGCCTCCGCCAGAACTCCTGTCTACACGTGAGTACTGCTTCTATATTGCCATCACTTTGTTGAATTACGGCACTTCATCAGACACCAGTATTGACTAACGAGGTCAACATGTGGCATATTCAGGTCTATCTCCTATAGCCCTGAACAATGTGTGGGGGGTGGTTGCAATGAGAAGTCCCAGAATATGACTGACAAAATGGTTAGAAGGCCCCACCCTACCTCTGACATAAGTAAATTAATTGAACAAAAACTAGTAAAAGATAAGAATAAATTTGAAATAGAAAAGTAAAAAGAAAAATCATATGAAAAAGATAAAATGTATGTGTTAGAGCAAAGGAGTATTGATGATAATTAGCAGTAGGATACAACGCCAGCCAAGGAGGACTAGAAATGTGTGTGCATGTGTGTGGTCCCCCTCTGCAGGTATCTGATGGAGCACCACGACCCTGCCTCACCCTCCTACACAGCCCCACTCTTTGGGCCGGCAGAGGGTGCAGGAGTGGCTGGCTTGGGGCGTTCTGATCTGCTTTTCGGCGCTTCACACGGGGATGACCTCGCCCTGCTCTTCACGCTGCCCTACCGCCTTGGCACACCAGGCCCCAGAGACCACCGGATGTCCTTGATGCTGGCTGACATGTGGGCAGCCTTCATGCACACCGGGTGAGTCACCAACCAATAAAGCAAAGTCCTCAAGTCAGGTGCAATGTACTGAAGCAATGGGTGCTGCTGTATTCAGATGTTTAAGTAATATATAATGTACAAGTCAAATGTAATCAAATGTGCTTCTCATTAATGCAATTCTTTATTTCCCCCCACAATCCACTCCACACCAGTATTCCTTACAAGAGCACCTTTGCAGATCTCCACAGGAAGGGGAAGCCAGCCAGCTGCCGCCCTGGGAGCCCCTGAGGCCTGGCGAGCCCGTCCTGTACTACACCATATCCTTCAGCCCCACCATGTCCTTCAAGCCCTTCAGGAACAAGGTGATAACACACTGGCTGCACGGTGACAATAGACTGTTTATTCTTAACAATATCTACAGGATACACACTACAGCTGTCACTGCTGAGGACTCAAATAAACATAACCCTGATTTCAGGAGCAGAATCTATGGCACCAGACTCTCTATCACGTGGACTCCACATCTGAAGTGTCATATGCATTCTCTGTGGCCACATGGGCACTGCTGGCTCTGGTGTTGTTATTGGTGATGGCAATAGTGGTGGTGTGTGTCAGTGTGTGGATGTTGCGCCGCAAGGACAAGTACCCTGGTGGCTCCCTGACACTCAGGCACAGGATCTCTCGCAACCCATCCATCACTGGTTCTTTCAACACCTAGTCACCAGCAGCCCCCCAGGCACTCACAGGTATGGTGGCCAATGGCTCACCATAATAGTACTACTTGAACTGCTGAGTCTAAATAAACTATTGTTGAGCATTATATCAACAAAATATGAACAAAATTGTCCGGGAGTTGAGAATCATATTAAGAGTATGTGTATCATTGTTTACTGAATGAAAGGGTGATACTATGGGACGGCTGTTAATGAAGTTTGTTTAGTATCCATCAGTGTGATGCAGCGCGGAGGGTGGACATCACCCAGGAGGTGCCAGGCACCAAGCACTGCTGTGGCACAGGTCCTACAGGGTGACATAACTAGTAACTTAAGAGTTGTATGTACAGTATATAATTTCCTTTAATTTAAGGTGAGTGTCTCAAAGATATGTATGTTGAAATTACTGAGTTAAAAGAAAATTATTATATTTTTATTTTTTAATTTCTGGTAATGTACAGGTTTTGGCAGTACTAGTTTTCATAGAGTGCCAAATAAATATAACTATGTACACTGATTTGTACACCACACAATAGTTCTTTATAGGTTTTTTATGTAAAATAAATTCATCTTACACACAAATTATCTTTAAAACAGACAATGAATTTAGCTTTCATGCAAATTTTAAAAATGAAAATAAGTTTGAGAGTTCTGTTGGTGGTTTTATTGAGTAAGTCTGGGTCCAGACAAGGTGGCAGTGGTGGACAGCGAGTCATGATGCATGTAGTATTCCACTCCCCGTAACATTTCACACAAGACAGTGGATAATTCAATGGATAATTCAAGTGCTTCACCATCAACACTATTCCATTGAGGAGGATATTTACAGCCTGTTCTTCAAAAATTATTAAACAATAAAAAAAAAAAAAAAAATAATGAAAAAATACTTGTTGGGAGTAAGTTGGCTACTACTGTGGAGGCTTGTAGGCGATCTTCCTGCTCTTCAGTACGGCCCACTTATGTCTCTTGATGTAGTAGGTTATACTGAACAGCATGGAGAACATCATCAATGCCTTCAGGGCCATCTTCTTGCGGTCGTCGTGCTCAGGCTCAGCGGCCCACTTCAGGAACACGGACACATCCTTGGCCATCTGGGAGGCAGTGGCTGGTGTGCCGTCGCTGTATTCCATCACCTGCAATGGACCACATCACTCTGTCACTGCCATCACCACCACTCTGAAACTCCTACCTGCTTCTGTATTTCCTCTTCCTATGACCTGCACTCATTTAAGGAGGTTGTTTCAAGACATTATCCCATTCCTTTGGATGACTCTCTTGAACCTAATTGGAAATTGTCATCTCAGTGGGTCTTTTTTATTTAATTGTTTTTGTTGCCCTTCCCCATATTTCCCCTCTTACATAAGAAAAACAAATACAAAAATACTCCCATTGTGGTCATTCTACTGTAGTCAGTTCAAAACACTTCCAGCAGGGTGAGAGACCAGACCTGATGACCACAAAACTAGTCACTGGGAAAAGTTTATTGTTTAACAAGTAAAGTAGAACAGTCAACCACCACCACTCATGAATGGACTGACTGACTGACTGACTCAATATAACAACAATTGTGACCTTCATTCTTGGACCAAGGGACAAAGGAGCATCTTTATATCATCTGCCTCTGTCTGTCTCTCTTGAAATAAGATAAATCAGCCAAGCTTTCTTGTCTGGTCTAATACAGCAGCCCCTGGCCCCAAGAAAGCCTAAGCCACCTTGATTTGAAATTTTTAGGCCTAATTTGCCAAGGTATCTCTGGGAAATTAATTAAAATGTTTATTGCTTCAAGGTAGCACAGTGAAGTGTTGGCAGGAAAAAACTTGGACACCACTACCAAGAACTGGTTACTCTGAATCCTGCTCGTCAACAGACTTACAAATTTGTCTTCAAAGCAAAACTATGGAGCTAAAAATCTTGTCCTCCTGAGTCTTTCTACCAATGAACCAGAAATATTCTCACACCCTCAGGGACAGACAAGGTGTGGTATGAATTATGTAAAAAGTATTTATGTGTATCAAGGCAGCAAGTGACAACCCACCTCATTGTAGAGTGCCTGAGCCATGCCGATAGCACCTCCCACAAAGTAAGGGTTGTAGTAGAGGCCTTCCCTGACGCTGACACCCGCTGGTGGGTCACAGTAGCCGGTCAGCAGTGAGAAGATGTAGTTCTGTAACAGCAGTGGTCATTACTACATGCTCACTTCCCATTGGCACATGCTACTTAACATTAAATCAGTGAACACAGGACCGGATAGTCATCCTCACTTACTTCAGTTAACAAAGAGGACTGAACTACAAATAAATGGAGTTCCTAGATGATCACATATGTACAATAGCTGTCATGCAGATGTTTATAAAGGTTCGTAAGAAGAGAAAAGTAAGTAATCTGAATTTTAAATCCTGAATACCATTAAAGATTTCTGCTCATTATTTGCATCAGCATAACCACAAACAATTCAAAAAGGACCCCCACTCAAGGCATCATGCTCCTCCCGGCACCCACCTCCCCTCCGTGGCGGGCTGAGGTAATGTAAGAGAGATCTGGGGGCAGAGCACCGTTGTTGGCAGAGCGAGCGGCCTCATCGTTGGGGTAAGGGTTGGGGAAGTAGTCAGAGAGCTTGCCAGGCCTCTTGAACATCATGCCCTCATCATCGGGGCCATCATCAATCTGCAAAGTGATGAGTCTTGAAAGTAAGAACATTAAGAACACTTGAAAATAAGGAATATTTTATGAAGCTATTGAGCCTACAAGTGGTATATATATATATATATATATATATATATATATATATATATATATATATATATATATATATATATATATATATATATATATATATATATATATAAAGCTTTTCGCCTTATCAACTCTTCTCCTCTAACTGACTGTCTTGATTCTTTAAGTCACCGCAATGTTGCATCTTTATCTGTCTTCACCGCTGTTTTCATGCTGTCTGCTCTTCTGAACTTGCTAACTGCATGCCTTCCCCCTCCTGCGGCCTCGCTGCACAAGACTCTCTACTTCTTCTCATCCCTATTCTGTCCATCTTCCTAATGCAAGAGTTAACCAGTATCTTCACTCCTTCATTCCCTACACTGGTAAACTCTGGAACTCTCTACCTGTGTCTGTATTTCCACCTGCCTATGACTTAAACTCTTTCAAAAGAGGAGTGTCAAGACACCTCTTACGTTAACTGGACCCTCCTTTTAGATTTTTTGTTTTTCTTTCTACTTCCTCTTAACAGGGCCTGGCAACCAGCGGATTTTTTTTTCCAACACTTTGTTTGCCCTTGGCCAGTGCCCTTGTAATGTAAAAAAAAAAAAAAAAAATATATATATATATATATATATATATATATATATATATATATATAAAGCCATCTATTGACAACTATCATCCCTATCCATGAATTAATCTGATCCTTTAAAACATCTGAATCCATTCCATTCATCAACCACTGATACAAGATCAATTCTTAACTTTCCTTCAAGACCCACAGCTACAACACCCTGACCTGTTCCCACCCTCCCTTCCTGTCTCACCACTGTTGCTGCTGTTGCTGCGGCTCACCTGCACACCCATGGCCTCCTCCTTGGCCTCCGCTTCAGTGTGGGACACACCCACCAAGTTACGGAAGGCAATGTACTTCATGGAATGGCAGGCGGCACACACATTCTTGTACACCTGCCAAGGAACACCACAAGAATTATTGCTTGGCCAAACACATTCTTTTCTGATTGAAGAAAGTAAGAGAGGATAGAGGATAAAGAGCAATAGAACAGTAAAAATAAAAGAATAATCAAACCAAGGAAACAGAGAACTTAGCAGCAAAGAGGACAACAACAAAGACATAAAAAAACAACACACAGATAGCTAACCTCCTTTTGTTGACACATAACAGACAAAACTGAGGGAGCACAAAGAGCAGGAGAGCAATAGAACAGAACAACCTAACCAAGGGAAAAGACAACTAGTAAGAACAACAATGAAGAGTAACCTAAGTGACAACCCAGTCCATACAAAACACTAAAAAAACAACAAAAACACAACACTGGGTCACCTCATAGCCACGGCGAATGGAGGCGTGGTCCAGAGATGAGAAGACGCCATCATGTGACCAGGGGAACTTAGCGGTGTGGAGCTCAAGATCGGACGCCTTCACGGACTGGTTGAGAGCGTATGCCAGCCCTGCCGCACCGCCTCCCACCACACCCATCGCAGCCAACACCTGTGGAACCATTGGGGTCATGATGAGAGAGAGAGAGAGAGAGAGAGAGAGAATTTAGTTTATTTCATCTCATCTTGCATAATTAAATAATGTGCCCAGAGAGAGAGAGAGAGAGAGAGAGAGAGAGAGAGAGAGAGAGAGAGAGAGAGAGAGAGAGAGAGAGAGAGAGAGAGAGAGAGAGAGAGAGAGAGAGAGAGACTAAGGCAATGGTATGAACTGTGCAAAGAAAGACAGGAAGACGGAGAGAAAATAAAGTGTATATCCAAAGACAGCATAGCCAAGAAAATGACACCCCTGCTGGAACACTTACGGCTTTCCTAGCGGTGGCCATGTCCCTCAGGGTGGAGAACTTGGCACTCTGCTGTAGAAGACAAAACTTATGAGCTCAAACAAGTCGGGCATTCTATAACGAGCAGAGTTAGCACTTAGTGAGGACAACATTTATCCCATTCTTTTGATTAACTCTCTCGGACCTGCTCGGGAACTGGCATCTAAGTGGGGCTTTCTTGTTTAATGTTTTTTTGTTGCCCTTAGTCAGATTTCTTCCCTTACACTGAAGAGAAAAAAATAAATAAATAGAAAATAAAATGACACTCCTCACTACTTAGCTACAAGACTGAAGTTTCTGTTCAGTGAGGTAAAAGTTACTATGGGAAAGATGAAGCATGTTGGTGAACTCTTGAACTCCCTGCCTGCTTCTGTATTTCCATCTTCCTTAAACCTGAACTCATTTAAGAGGGAGAAGGTTTCAAGACATTTATTCTATTTTTTTGGCAAACTCTCTTGGACCTACTTGGGGACTGCCATCTCAGTGGGTCTTTTTGTTTAACCCCTTCAATACTGGGACACATTTTTACCTTGAGATTTGTGAACATAGATAATTTTATTGATATCAGGAAGGGTCTATGGAGGTCAGGAGATTAATGGTCAAGTCTTCACTATTTACACCCCATATAAGTGGAGGCCTAACCTAACCAAGGCCAAGGGGACGTCCAAAGAACTCATGGTTGCAGCATTGATGCCTCTTGCTGGGAGTTACTTGGCATGGGAAGTGAGCCTGCATGGAGAATTGCGAGGTGTAACTGCCTGGAGTGGCATCATAGGGTGGGCGAGGCGACGCGCTCCCTGGCATATGCCCCCCACGTGATTGATTGATTAAGAAGTTTCTGAAGCAGTATAAAATCACCAAATAGTAAGCAGAATGAATATGAAAATGCATCACAGTACTGAAGGGGTTAATTGTTTTTGTTGTCCTTGGCTAAAATTCACCTATTACATAAAAAAATCTCTGAGTAAAAGATACAAACTAAGAAAGAGACATTACAATTGAAGGCAACACTTCTTATTTGCTAATATCCATCTTATACATTTTCATGCTTGAATACAATCTAACTCTTACAAACACATAACACTGTAACAGTGATGACACCTCTATCCCTGCCATGTACCTTTGGCGTGTTTGAATGAATGGAGATAAGATAATGCCCAGGAATAACACCCACCATAAAAGACAGAGAACTTGAAATGGCAAAGAATTAATGAACATAAAGCAAAAAGAAAAAAACAATCCATGGTTGGCAATGTCTGCAGGGGCATGGGTGTATAGTTCTACCTACATACCATCCCCTGAGCTATTACACAAGAAAATGTGGTTAGATTAGTAGTTTTTGTTAGGTTAGGTAAGATAATATTAATTGACTTATATAACAATGAGATACATAAATCATTGCTCTCTTTGTTTCCCCATCAAGGAATCACAGGTGTTATAGTTAAGACAAAAGTGAGAATGACTGATGTAGCAATTAAATGTATAGATAATTGCTTTCATTATTTTTTTCTTTCCCTTTTGTTTTCCTCGCCAAAGAATCACAAGAGTTATCTAGTGAGTTAGGTAAGACAAGAGTGAGAGTAGCAATGAAATGTATAAATAATAGATTTCTTTATCTTTTTCCTTTCACTCTTATTTCTTCGTCAAGGAATCAGAAGAGAGTTGGTTAGGTAAGACAGCAATAACTGATGTAGGAATGAAATGTATAGAATATGGGTAATTGCTTTTATTTTTTTTTTTCTTTCCCTGTCAAGGAATCACAAGTCAGGGTGGGTTAGGTAAGACAAGAGTAAGAGTAATGACTTATGCAACAATGAAATACATAAATCATTGCTTTCTTTGTTTTTCTTTTTCCTTTCTCTGTCAACGAATCACAAGAGTTTGAGTGGGTTAGCTGACTTAGGTGAAACAGAACTGAGAGTAATGAAATTTATAAATAATTGCTTTCATGTTTATCCTTTCTCCGATTCAAGAGTCGGCACACGGCAGGTATGTTATGGGCTAGGTAAGACAGAAGAGAGCACCTAATGAACTATATAACAATGAACTATATAGAATGTCACCTTTCTTTTTCTCAACTGTATTTACTTTCACTTTCATTTTAATATAGTTTATCAATAAATTACTACAACTATACTGCAGGTAAATTAGATAAAGTAAGAGTAACAACTTGCATAACACTAATAATTCAACATCTCCCAAAACTTTCATGAAAAAAAAAAAAATAAATAAAACCAATTACCTTAAAAACACTAAAATATTCACCGCCCCAAAAATAACTCAGCATGCAAGACACCCAAGAATAAACACATCCCTTCCCCTTCCATGACCCCCCACCACCACCATTATCCTGACCACCACTGCACCACACCGACCTTCCCTGACCTGGCCCAACACTCCCTCGCCCTGCTCACCAGATACCTGTCAATTACCACCTCAACCAGTCACCAGTCAGCCTCACCAGGGACGGGAAGTAACCACCTGAGAGCAAACTACTAGTGACTGGGACAAACACTAGGCAGGAAAGGGGTATAAGCTAGCCATTGATCATTAAATACACTTAACCGGTGAAACTGGGACACCACCTTATAGTAAACAAATGAAAACAATGCCTTATATCTACAAAACCGCTTGGAAATAATGGAAATGTCAATGCACCAAGGATTAGCCACATATATCTTCCTTCACTTGCGTCTAGTATTAATTCCTTACATGTGTTAGAATAGAAGTGCCAGCTGATTTCCCGAGCACGGTGCGAACCCCCCTACAGGCCACCGCCGCCATCTTAGCAATGATGCAAGGGCGGGGCGAGAGCAAGTGATGTGCCCCCTTGTATAACACATTGTATAACCATCAGTACATCCTTCATTGCAACACTATAACAAATTCAAGCTACTCCTTTCATCTAGATATCGAGAAAATGGTGAATGAGTTTATATAAATGGCACAGGCTTCAAATAACGGCATGTCTCGGGGGCTAGTTTTGTTTTCAATTGTATTTGCCATCTCCCTGTCTACGAAACTGATCAGCTGTTTTATGGAATTCTCTATGGATTGATTCTGGAGGATAATTTATAGATACATGTGTACTTTTAATAAATCTATATTTTTTATTCTTATTGGTCAAGTAGACAAGCATGATTAGTTCTATTATCCCGGGCGTCATTGCAAGTCTACCGGTGCAAGTTCTATGTATAATTATCGCACGGATGGTTCTGGATGTGTTTCTGACTTGTATTATTGTTTATACTAACTTACAATGGAAAACAATGCTTTCCCACTTCATAAATGTCGGTCATTGAGGCAGTTAGAAATATTGGAACTTCCCGCCTCGTACAATATACTCCAATATTAACCAAACAGCTGATTTACCCTTTGTCTTACATCCAGAGAGCCTTAACAAAATTATACACAACATTAACATCCCCAAAGGACGTGTATGGATGGAGGAAACTTAAATAGAAGCTTTCAGAAGGAGTTCGGTATTTTCCGGCTCTTGACCTGTGACGTCACGAGGTAGTCTTCCTGGGGACAATGGCTGGAGCGGCGGCCAAAGCGTAGCGATTATCGGGAGACATCGGTGTAGTGAGGCATCGTACAGTGATCCGTCAGCATGAGTGGTCCAATACCCTTCCTGGGGAGCAAAATTAGCCTAATATCCAAGTCAGAAATTCGATATGAAGGGATATTATACACCATCGACGCGCAGGAGTCCATTATTGCTCTGGCCAAGGGTGAGTTTGTTTGTTGACAGCGCAGGATGCACCCCAGTTGGTCACGCCGGGTCCTTGGTGCCCTGCGTGACCCTGGCGTCCCTTGCTGACCCCTGAGGGAGGCTGGGGGCGTGGAGCGTTGACAGGGGGGCGGGGGGCGGCGGGTGAATCCTCCGGCGTAGAT
>NC_059286.1:12913639-12923639 GCF_017591435.1 Portunus trituberculatus
TTTTATATTATTAGTGCTAAATGTACAAAAAAGGATCAAGTCTTACATTAAACTTCCTAGTGCTTGTAACTGAAAGAATGTTAGTGTGTACATCGACTCTTCAATGCTGTGGTAAAAGGCTAGTAGTGCTGAATGTATGAGAAAGGATCCAGTGTTGCATTAAATTCTGTAGCATCTTTGACTATCTATGGTTATGTAAGAGAAGTAACAAGTGTCATGAACTGTCAAGGAAGTAGGAAGGTAGGGGATGTTTTGGCAAGAGTACAGAGACCCTTGGTTGTTTGGCGAGGCTGCATTGTAAGTCAGGGAGTCATGGGAAAGCCTTTTGTTGATTTCCCTTTGTTGTATCGTGTGTTGTTTGTTTGCCTTTTTCCCAAGGGGTGCTCTGAAAGTGCAAAAGCAGGGCAAGGTGAAGTGAGGGGGACAGTAGCAGTGGGTACATACTTGGTGCTAGGCAGAGTACTGTTAGGAACCTTGACTCGCATGTGGCACAGTTTGGGGATGCCTTGTATATGGAACCTTGTCTTACACACACACACACACACACACACACACACACACACACACACACACACACACACACACACACACACTTTGTTTTTTGTAAGAACACGCACACAATTCCTAATGAATTCTTAATAGTATTATTTCTCAGTGAAGGGTCTATATTAAACTGTGTGTGTGTGTACAGCCTTATGCACACACAGCTGCCATGTGCACCAGTCAGCATGTAGGTTAGCTTTCTTTGTTCTTCATGGTCATCTTTTTCCGATCACCTTTGTGTGTGTGTGTGTGTGTTGGCTCATCTCTGTTCTTTGTTAGTGTTAATGTAAAAGTCAGGATTGCTTATGTAGACTTGTTGTTTGAAAGGTTTATGAAGGTGTTATACATGATCCAGTTTTGTTTTAGTTGTTTGATTATTTTTTTATTTTTATTTATTTATTTTTTTATTTATTTATTTATTTTATTTTTTTTTTTTTTTTCTCCCACATTATTTTTTTTTATGTAACTAATGTGAGGTTTTCTACATACCTCATTAATTTCTGCACTTATGTGGGAGATTTGTAGTATATATTAATTTTTGTATATATATATATATATATATATATATATATATTTTTTTTTTTTTTTTTTTTTTTTTTTTTTTTTTTCTCTCACATGGTTACTTTTTTTGTACTGGTAAGGGATTTTGTTTGTCATTTTTGCACTTTTATTTTGAAGCGTCTGAAACTGCATCAGTCTTTATTATAGGCTTCCTTCAGGTTGAATGGAAATTTCTAAGTGTATGACTGAGAAGGGAGGAATGCTTATGGGTAGGTTTTTACATTTTAGAAGCAAGAATGTTGTAAAAATCCTCCTGATTATGTATTGGACAGCATTGCTTTTGTATGACATTTTAAAGCTGGCATGAGTTAAACATTTTCATTGGTGTTACTGATGCATTGCCTGGAAACTCGACGTCTTTAACCTTAACTTCTTAGTCTGAAAAATATTCCTGGGTTATTGTATTAGTTTTGATGAAAGAATGTTATGAAAATCTCCCCTTAGTGTTTTGAGTAAGCTGACACAAGTTAAGCATTTTCATTGGTGTTACTCATATATTGCCAGGAAACTAGACTCTCCTTTAGCTTTAACCTTAACCTCTCCTTGCAGTCGAAAATATTTCATGAGTTATTTTATACATTTTGATGGGAGAATGTTGACCCCCCCCCCCCCCAAAGTAATTTTATGGGTTATTTTATACATTTTGATAGCAGAATGTTGACCCCCTCACACACAAGTAATTTTATGGGTTATTTTATACATTTTGATAGAAGAATGTTGACCCCCTCCCCCACAAGTAATTTGAGTTTAAGCTGTCACAGGTTAATGAGTTTCCTTAATGTTAATGGTGCCTGGAAACAAGACTATTCTAACCTTAACTTCTCACTCCAGTCAGATCATTTGGGACAGAAGACCGTCCAACTGAGATGCCGGTCCCTGCCAGAGATGAGGTGTACGAATACATAATATTCCGAGGAACGGACATTAAGAAGATTGAGGTTTGCGACACCCCCAAGCAACCAACTCTGCCAGGAGGTCTGCACAATGATCCAGCAATTGTACAGGTGAGCTCAGGTGTGGAGGTGTGCTGGCCAGGTGAGGGATGGGCTGTATGTTGGTTATATTTACAAGTTTTTTTTGAGTGGAGTGGTTGGGATTGTGGAGGGGTGTTGGTCAGGTGAGAGAGGGCCATGTGTGAGATACATTATTTGCTGGCCATGTGCAAGACTTCATTATTTCTTAAACATGAGTTGCACAAGAGTGTAGTACTGAGGTTTTATGTTGTGTAGGTGTTTTGTATAGTTAGCTTTACATGAGCTTGTTGTTACCATAATATTAGGAGCATAGGGTGTTACCTAAGAAGCACAGGAACAGACCAGATTCCATATTGTTCTCCACTCTGTTGCACAGTATCCCAGCAGGAAATTGTACTTTCTCTCAAGTTCTCAAATCCTCGTAGACTGAGGATCTGCACCTTGGTAATGTTTGTTCCTTGGTTTTGAAGTGCGACCAGTGTTAAGTGAAGGCCTAGGTGTGGCCCTGGTATCCTCACATCTGTATTGATGTGGGCAGTGGCTTGCTAACTATTAAGAACTTGTGTCTAGATAACACCATTTTAATTTTCCAGCATTCAGCCCCAGCAGTTCCATCATCCTTCCAGGCAGCCCCATTCTCCCGGCAGTCCCTTGGTCCGATCGGAGGGAGCCTGGGTCTGTCCTATGGTTCCTATGGCCAGTCAATCACCCAGCAGGGTATTCCTGGCGCTGGAGGGTTCCCTATGGGCTCCACCTCTCAGCCCAGTGAGTTGAGTACTGTGGGCGGCGGTGGTGGTAGTGTTGGTAGCCTGGATCAGCCCTCTGGCACTGCCCCCGTGGCGGTTCCGGCCCCCATTGGCCCCCCTCCTCAGTCGGGTGCACATGCCATTCACCAAACAGGTAGGAACAAGTGCCAACTGGAGTGAGGGATGACGCTTTGTGAGCCAGTGAGCATTTTTGAGTTGCTGCGTGAGTTAGTCCCACGTGGCGGTGTAGCGGAGCCAGCGTCATAGGGTGTCGTGCTGCTGCTGCTGTATCCCATCGTGACTGGCATTTGTTCCTAAGTTTTTGCTAGGTTTAGCACACACGTAGTTAGTCACTAGAGGTGTTGTGACATTCCCGACTGATGCGTTAGTGTCCCCATAGTGTTTCAGGTGGTGCTAGTTGTAGATCAAGAATCATCATTAGTTGCAGAAATGTCCCCTTGTGCCTTTGGTTACATTACAAGCACAAGTAGAGGTTTGGGACAAGGCACCATAACCATAAGGACACTGCAGTAAACAGTTTGAAGTGGTTGTTTTCTGGCTTTGTTTATTGTAGTTTTAGATGAAGGGCAGATTGTAGGGGCCATGATAGGCAGCATGCTTGTACACTCATACCTCAACACTACAGAACCTCCCTGTAATGCATTTACAAGCAGTGGACAAACCTTGAGCAGCCACAGTCAAGAGTAATCCTGAATATCTTTTGGCTTCAAGTTTAAGATTGAGAACTAACCATGAGTTGGCAGGGAGAAGGAATAAAGGAATTTGTAGAGCTCATGATAAGTGTTATGAGTATGAGGAAGAGAAGTCAGCTAAGGGGAAAGGTCAGCCATTATAGAGGTGGAAGAACAGGGTATAGCAGACTGGAAGATGGAGGGATCACTGCTGTTTCAGGTTTGCTTGGAGATGAAATTGGTTCTTGGTATAGAGTTGGGGAAAAAAGAGATAACTGCCAAAAACTGATCAGTAAATTGCTAAAGAAAGAATGTCATAATTTAAGGCAAGACAAGTTTGAAGACTTTGTCAGTGTTACACGTAGCTTATTACACCATGATATTTGCCAGTTTTTGGTGTTTGAATTATGATTTTCTATAACCATGCTGTGTGGAGGGAAAGTAGGAAATGGGAAAAGGATGCATATAACAGTACCACAGAAGCTTCAGGTGACAGAAATAAGTTATTCCTCTATCTTTGTAAAGCAGTTGATATTAGCCACCTCTACCCTAACCTAACCTTAGTGTCGATACTTACCGACAATCAACTTAATCATCTTTTTTGGGAGTAGTACTGAAGTATGAGTGTATAAAGTATTTATAGAGGAAGTAGGTTTTGGTGCCTTTGTTATTGAATGTAGATTGATTTGCACTGTACATAGATGTATTTGTCTTTGCATGATGTATAGAATTTGATACCATTCCATACAGCTTTGTGTTTCAGCTCTTCAAGCAATTATTTGATGTATGGAACTTGATATCATTCCAGACAGCTTTGTGTTTCAACTCTTCAAGCAATAGTTTGAAGCTTTGTGACAGTTCTCCCTTTCTAAATAATAAATTCACTTTGGAGAATTCTGCAGTCACAACATTGTCAAGATGTTACAAAAAGTTCATTTATTCATAAAAGTGTAGTCCTTTAATAAAAGGAGTATTCTTGATACACTTGTACATTTTCTGAATTATTTTAAGAAGTTAAGATTGACTTGAAGATGAAGTGGTGCATGTCCCTCCAGGACCAGCAGCCTTCAACACCCAAGCAGTGAAAGTGTTATCAAGTTTCTAATGTTTTCACTTTCTGCCCTGCTGGTCTCTTGGCAGACATCTTGGTGGGGTCGAGGTCCTCCACCCCCACTGCCCGCAAGTCCCCGGTGTCAGATGCAGGCGTGCAGGTGTCTCCTCCGCCCAACAGGGAAGAGAAGAAAAAGTCGTCCCAGCAGAGACAACCTCAACAAGAAAGGTAATTGTCCTCGTATAGACCCTATGTCCTGTATTATTTTTGTTCACTACAAAATATCCTAGTTGCTGCATTGTGAACATCTTTCCGAGATGAAAATATGCATTTGTGTGTGCTGGCCTCATTGGATGTTGTTGCCTTGCACAGGTCACAGCGCAATGGCAGCCAGGTTGGGCCGCCCCGCCGTGGCAACATGCCCCAGCAGCAACAGCAACACCAGCAGATGGGGCATCAGCAGGGACAGCAGCAGGGACAGCCTGGCATGCACCAAGGCCAGGGCCACCAGCAGCATCAGCATCAGCACCAGCACCAGCACCAGCAACCGCAGCACCAGCACCAGCACCAGCACTACAACAACCAGTACTACCAATACCAGCAGTACCAAGGGCGTGGTGGAGCAATAAACCGTGGCCGGGGCAGCAGGAGGCCCTCAGGGCAGCGAGGAAGGGGCCAGAGCTTCAATAACCAGGGCAACCGCCAGAGGCAGTTCCAAGACCGCCAGCTGTTTGAGAAGGACTATGACTTTGAGCAGGCAAACGAGGAGTTTGAGGAGCTCAGGAATCAGCTGGCAAGAACGAAGATAGCAGAGAATGGTGACAAGAAAGACGACTCCGGCCACGAGACGACTGCAGGGGACGTGGAGGACGATTCCCTTATCTGCTATGACAAGACGAAGTCCTTCTTTGACTCCATATCCTGCGAGGCCATTGAGCGCAGCAAAGGGTGAGCACAGTTGTTGACCACAGTGAGGAAGTGTTAACCATTGTGACCT
Source organism: Portunus trituberculatus (assembly GCF_017591435.1). Taxonomy (NCBI): domain Eukaryota; kingdom Metazoa; phylum Arthropoda; class Malacostraca; order Decapoda; family Portunidae; genus Portunus; species Portunus trituberculatus. The sequence continues at coordinate 12,919,204 of NC_059286.1, forward strand.
GGGAAAGTGGTGAGGTTGTTGATGGAGGAGTTCAGAGCTAGGGTTTTTGGAGTTGACAGTTTTTTCCACAAGGAGACCAGAAACCTTCTCTTCAGTGGATGCACTTCTGGAAATTTTGATTTGAGTGTAAATGTGAATTCTATCATTAGTGTTTATATTGTCTCCTCTACTTGCTTTGGAAGATTGCTAATTGTATGGAATATGGGAAAACCTAATTCATCTCCTTAGTTGCAAGAGATCTTTGTTTGAAGTCTGCTGTTGGCATCTGATGAAATCCCATCCCTTGCAGGAAGAGTCAGCGACCAGACTGGCGACTGGAGCGGAAGATCAACGTTGAGACCTTTGGGGTGAGCTCTGCCAGGAGAGGCTACTACCCACGAGGCCGGGGCGGTTACTACCGCGGGGGATATTACCGCACCTATAACTACAACCACGGATATTACAGGTACTGGTGGGGTGGTGGACTTGTTGCCTGCCTCTTGCTGGCATGGTTTCTGTTGAGTAAATTCATCCTTTCACTTATATCTGGTTGGATATTTGATTATTTGTATAAATACACAGTCCTTTTTGAGGTGATTTTTAGTAGTCTGTGCAATATGAGATTCTTTTAATGTTAATCTCATCTTGCATTATGAGTAATTAGTGTAGAGTGGAGACTTGATTTCTCCAGTCCAGAGTGTGTATCCTTGATTAAAACCCTCGCTTCCTTGAACAGAGGTGGTGGTGGGTACCGAGGAGGTCGAGGTGGTGGCAGCGGCAGCAGTGGTGTGGGCAGGGGTATAGCAACAGTGACTGCAGGGTCAGGAGGTGCAGCACCAGCACCAGGAGCAGCAGCAGCAACAGTACCGCCGGTAGCAGCACCAGCACCAGCAGCAGCAGCAGCAGCAGGTGGTGGTGGAGGCGGCAGCACCAGTGGCGTGACAGGGCTGAATGGAGTATCACAACGAGGTGGAGTAGCTGGAGGCTCTTACTCGTCCACAGTCAGAAATTCCACCCCCACTAAGTAGTTGTCAAGGACAGGCGAGACTCCAGGCAGTGACGCGTAACAAGGATGGAGATTGCTGGAATTATCTTGAAACACTGTGCCTAGACAAAGGAAGTATTAAAGCTTTAATAGATGCAAATGAACCCTTGCTTTCGGTGTTGGTCTGTAAGGGTTGTTTAAGGACTTGGGGATCATAAACTAAGGGTACAGCAGTTTGAGGTAATTTCTAACTCGTTAGAAAGTATTACAGACTTAAGTATTTTTGTTATTTCAATGAAATTAACCTGGTGGAAAGAACATTTGGTTTCATGGTGACTGCATCTCTTATCTGTTTAGCAGATAATGCTCTCAAAGATCCATTGACATGTAGAAGACTTGACCTGATCAGATATTGGAAAGTTGTGACTGGAAAGAAGGAATTGGTTTGTTTATGGACACGGAATCAGATGGCTCGAAGGTTTGACTGTGGCAAGGAAGCGACTGGTACCCGGAAAGCTTAAGATAAGGAAATGACAGGATATGATGAACAGGTCTACCTTTCACTGGTGGTGTTATGTGTTTACACCCACAACATTTTGTAGTCTTCTAGGTGCAAGGCACGGCAGGTAGTGGTTTAAAAGTCAAGGAATCCATTGTTTTGTTAGAACATTTGTATACATTTTTTTCTATCTCGCAAGTGGCAAAAAAAAAACAAAAAAATTTGTACGTACAAATAGGCCCCTCCCAAGAATATTAGGTGACTAGGATTGATTGACTGATTGGAACCTGCATGTTTACTTGAAGTATGTACGTAGGTCGGTCTCTGCAAACGGACTGGAAAGATTGTATGAAATGAATTAGTACAAGCTGTATTAATAATTGATCCATGGACTATTTATATTATTTTAGATTTAAAAGCAGACTCTTGACCACTTGCAAGGGAGGTCAGTCCTTTTAGATCATGTACTGAAGGAAGGAAGAAACAACAGCCTGAAGGAAGATTAGAGACAGAACAAAAGATATGGTTGTGGGTTAGCCTTGGGTGGCCCACAGCTCTGTCCCTGCACTACACCATTGGCGGCATCAGGCAGGATTGGCTCGGCAAGCAGGGCAGCAAGTGGGGGAGTGTGGAGTCCATCTTTCACACCCCTGATAAAAATTAACAAAAAGTGCTTTTGAACATCTATTTTTACAATAAATGGAAAGCACAAGCTATGCCTATTACTCATTCCCTTACTATCACGTTTTGTTCATTCATCGCTGATTTTCAGTTCCTGAGAAAGTTGTACATCTCAAAGTAAAGATGAAAAGTTGACCATAGATTGAAGACGCTGCGTATAGCATTGGTTTGTTACGGACGTTGAGCAGCACAGACTGCATGTTGGGCTGGTGCTGGTCTCCACTTCCACCACCGTGCTTATCCAACCACCCTTGCTTCACAGTGAGACTTCACCATTTCACAAATAATGACACTTCATATTTTTGCCTGAAGTTAATTTTTCCTTCATTTTTTTATTTTCTCGCATCAAACAAGATTAGATCAGATTAATTTTCAAAATACAACTTTCCTTAGTTTCTAAGTTAATTTCTTCCTACTTATTACTACATTTACTCATTTCAAACAAAATAAGATCGGATTAACTTTCAAGATACAGCTTTCTTTATGATTTCTCAAGTTGATTTCTCTACGTATTTCTACATTTCCTCACATCAAACATTAGATTAGGATCATTAGGTTGTTACAATATTTAACTTTTCTTTCATTATTTCTAAGTTATTTTTTTCCTACGAAATTCTGCATCCCTGGATTTACTTGATCCTACTAGTAATATTCCTACTCCTAATACTACTACTGTTACTATTGTTGTGATGATGATAGTGATAGGTAAAGATCGGCTACTACAACAACTACTATTCCTGAAGCAGTGTTGCATTCCCTCGCATAGCTAGTCGGTCAGAACTACTACTACTTTTACTAAAGTCTAAAGACACTGTAGATGGATACCTAACTTATAAAGAATGCTGCTCCTCCTCCTCCTACTACTACTAATGATAATAATTCTCGAAGCAGTGATTCATTCCCTCACATAGCTAGTCGGTCAGAACTACTACTTTTACTAAAGTCTGAAGATACTGTAGATGGATACCTAACTTATAAAGAATGCTCCTACTTCTACTACTACTACTATTCTCGAAGCAGTGTTTCATTCCCTCACATCAGCTTGTCAGTCAGTACTACTACTTTGACTACATACTAAAGTCTGAAGGTCTCATAGATGTTAATAAAGATGATTGATGAACCGTGAAAAAATGAAAACTTAATGAGCAAAGATACAACTCGAGCAAGATTAGCAACATCGAGACTTGCGTTCGGAATGTCAGTCTTCACCAAGGAATATACAGAGAGAGTCCTTGGTCTTCACCACTTGGTTCACCTTCACCAGCGACTTTCGAACTTCATTCTAGATCACACGTTCGTCTCACCTCACTCTCCCCTTCTTGCGCATATTCCAGTTGATTATTATTAGTCTCAAGCTGTGTAATGTTATGTACGTAATCAACTCACACGCCCGCACATGAGGTAAGTCCATATATATAGCCGACTGGTTGTGTCCAGTCAGAACATTGTCAAGCTCCACCGAAGTGACGGATTGTTTATCGAATGTTCGTTAATAGAGTATAATTGAAGTTATAAGGGATTTAAGGATATTTTTAAGGTTCTAGTGACATTAACAGAATTTTTGCATTAAGGGTAATCCTACAATGACCAGCTCCACCCCCCTTTAACACACACACGCACATTAACACTAATAATAATGATAATAACACTGCTGCTGCTGCTACTACTGACTCTGCTCCAGCTACAACAACTATTACTACGACTACTACTATTACTACAACAACAATTACTACTGCTACTACTACTGCTACTATTACTACTACTACTACTACTACTACTACTATCACTATTACTACTACTACTTTCTACACAAAAAAAAAAAAAATGGCAGAACTGTTACATAGTAAATTGCAGGAGGTCTTTACTAAGGAATCCAAATTTGAAAGGCCACAGGATAATAGAGAGACCGTCTATATGAAAGAGATTAAAGTAACAAAGCTTGAAATAAAGGAGTTGGTGAAGGAATTGGATGAAGAGAAGGCAATGGGACCGGATGAAGTCTCAGGCAGAATATTGAAAGAATGTAGGGAAGAACTAGCAAGTCCTATATACATCATAAAATGCTCAATAGAAAATGGAAAAGAGCTGAGGTGGTTCCCATATATAAGAGCGGAAGGAAGGAAGAACCTTTAAATTACAGACCGGTATCACTAACTAGTGTAATACGCAAGATGTGTGAAAGAGTAATAAAGAAACAATGGATCGAGTTCCTTGAAAACAACAAATTATCAAATAGCCAATTTGGTTTTAGAAAAGGTCGGTCGTGTGTAACAAATTTACTGAGTACCTACT
>NC_059286.1:12928639-12958639 GCF_017591435.1 Portunus trituberculatus
GTGGTGTTGCTGCTATGTGGGACTCAGCGAGGACTGGGCGTATTAGTGTAGTGGGTGGTTGTGGGCGGCGCAGCTCACACCGCCTAGGGAGACGGTAGGGACATGGCACCCTTACTCGCTAGCCAAAGTTGCCCTTAGAGAGGCAGGGATGGCTTCTGAGTGGGACCAATCCGCAGTCCGTCTACTGACTACTGGGTAAATATTAGCGAGAGATCTTTCGTTTGCCAATTATGGACGTTTGTCTCCTTACACCCTTTGCGGAAATGCGAAATTTGGCTTATTTTGGTATCCCCGACTGACTCAACCGAAATAAAAACTTATCTTAACCTACTAGTAAACTAATTTACCTAATGTAACCTATCTTAAACTAAAGTTAATCTAACCCTGTTTTTTGGTGCGATGTATTTATCCTCAAAAGCATCAATATCAGAGGCATTGCCCTAATATAGACGTTCCTCCAGCTCTCCTCGTTTCCCGGTTTCCCATTCCCAGCTCTTTCATGCAGCTGATTTAACGTCACATATGTGAAGCCACGCTATTGGTCAACAACACACATGCTCCTCCTATTCCCTTTTTTTTTTTTTTTTATTATTATATTTTCACTTCCCTTATTCGTTATCATTCCCTTATTTGTTATCATTCTCATTACCATTTCCTCCTGTCCCCTTATTTGCTATCCTCTTCCCATATTCGTTATCCACTTTTCTATCTGCTGTTTTATTATAATTTCCTCCTGTTCCTTTATTTATTATCATACTTTCATTCCCATTTCCTTCTTTTCATATATTCGTTATCCATTTTTCTTTCTATCTCTTGCTTTATTCCCATTTCCTCCGTTTATTATCCATTTTCTTCTATCCTGTTTTATTTTCATTTCCTCCATTTATCATTAATTTTTCTCTATCCTGTTTAAATTCCATTTCCTCTGTTTATTTTCTCTTTTCTCTCATTCTCTTGTTGACCGATAGCGTGGCTTCATATATATGGTGTCAAATCAGACGTGTGAAAAATCTGTGAATGTGGAGCTGGGAGATGAGAAGAGCTGGAGGGACATCTATGTTAGGACATTGCCAAGCTCGTGAAAAAAAAAACTTCATATATGTGAAGTACAGTGAGTATACTACCATAACTGCGTATACTACCATAACATGCAGTTGTGTCATGTACTACTGACAAGGACAGACATTAACCGTCTGCTGAATCGTAATACTACACATTTATTGGTAAATGTCTAGAATAAGTGCTAACTATTTTGCGGACTATTTTTTTCTGATAAGTGTTGATACATCTTTACCAGATAATCAACCAGCATTTTCTGTCACAAATCACTCCACTTTCATTTTATCTCTCCCTACCATGTTTACACTTACATTCCACTGAACCACTTCATTTACTCTTTTAAGTTTTCCCTAGAGCAGCGGTCTATGACTCTTTTCTTGTGTATTCCTGGTTTCCATTAAATTGTCCCAATAGCATGTCCTCTTTGTTGTTGGCCACATCTTTAGTTATTTTTCACTCGCAGATGAATGTGCAGCGTGCTCAGTACCCGCCAGTGGGTATTGGGGGCCCCGGAGGGAGTCCTGCGGCAGGCATGCAGCGCCCTGCTGGTGGTCCAGGCCAACCCTACTCTGGAGGCATGGTGCGGCCACCCCTCTCTCAGACACCAGGCTCCAAGCGACCTGCCTCCTCAGGGTCATCTAAGAGGTAATCAAACCCCCTCTCTCTCTCTCTCTCTCTCTCTCTCTCTCTCTCTCTCTCTCTCTCTCTCTCTCTCTCTCTCTCTCTCTCTCTCTCTCTCTCTCTCTCTCTCTCTCTCTCTCTCTCTCTCTCTCTCTCTCTCTTGCACAGTAAGGCCCTGTCTACACTAGGGCTAGGCAGTCGGGGAATCCCAGGACTAATCTGTCTTGACTTTAATACATGATAAATGGTAGGTACAGAGGACTTGTGTGTACCAAAGCCTCTTGTAGGGCTACATTTGTTGTGGCACTCATGTGTATCCACTCTTTGACAGTAGGTAGGAGACTGACAATGCTTGTCTCATTTGTCGGTGCTCACCTCCACTAGCACCCCATCCTCCCACCCCCCGTCAGCAGTCCTTCTGCCTCCCCAACTGCCCAGTCCTAATGTAGACGTAGCCTAAAAGATTGCTGGTTTTACATTATGAAACACATCCAGCTGTGTGTTTCCTGATTGCATGACGTGTTACTTACTACTTATGTTGTTGTTGCAGCGTGTCCCGCAGTGGTGGAGGAGCAGGGGGTGGGCCTCCCCCAGGCCAGTTGCCTTCAGACTATGGCCACGTTAGTTCAAAGAAGAAGAAGAAGCTGGCGGAGAAGATCCTGCCACAGAAGGTTAGATGTGTGTGAAGGAGTTGGTGTCACTTGGTAGTAGTTGGTGTTTTATGGTGGGGCCTGACTGCACATCATTGCATCTTGTACTGTACCTGGGAACTGTTTATTTACTAACTCCAAGGGTTATTACATTAGCTCAGGTTAATAGTTGGTCACAGTAAATTGGTATTATACTTTGGAAATTTCTGTACGATGTCAGGGGATTTCCTCAACTCATGCCATGATTTAGCTTGTAGTTTGTTAAGTATAATAAAGAAAATTTCTGCAATAAAGTGAGATCTCCCTCATTGTAAAAAGAGTTATAATAGGTCACAATGAAAGAAAATTAAAAGTAAACCAGCAACACAATGTAGAAATAAGCCATGAAAGAGTGGCAGTTCATTGTATTGTCACCACCACTACCAACCATTACACATTCTTATCCTTGTATATTAACAAAATGATCCTTATGATGTGCTCTCCATACTTTCTGCACTGGCAGGATATAGTGCAGTGAGCCACGTGACAGTCCCTTTTCCACTGGCTGTGGTGAATATGAATGTGTGATGCTTTGTTCTTGCAATTCTATGTAAATAAATAGATAGGATACACTGCCTCTGACTTGTCTACTGATTGCAGAAAATAACAGGTTAAGATTTCATTATAGTGTTCATTTAGACAGCCAGTGCCAACCAAATTCTATTCAATGATTATTTATGCTCTAATTTATAACATATTTGTTTGCTTCCCTGAATGTCCTGCTACAGTTCAGTTCCCAGTTAGTGTTGCCATGTTGTATTTATGATGGCCTGAGTTGACCACTGTCCTATTTATCATCCAATACCCTTCTGATTATTTTTTCACATGTATTTACTTCCCTAAGTTTCTTGTTAGAATTCAGTTTCCAGCCAGTGTTGCCATATTGTATTTATGAAGGCCTGAGTTGACCACTGTCCCATTATCATCCAATACCCTTCTGATTATTTGTTCACTTGTATTTACTTGCTTCCCTAAGTTTCTTGCTAGGATTCAGTTTCCAGCCACAATGTTACCATGTTGCATTTATGACAACCCGAGTTGGTCCCTGTCCCATTTATCAACCTATATCCTTCAGATTAGTTATTCTACTGTTACCATTGTGCATAAGGCATAAGTAAGTTTGTGTAAATTTTCATGAGTTAAGGATAGTAACAGTGTGGTGCCTACAGGTGAGGGATCTGGTGCCGGAGAGTCAAGCGTATATGGACCTGCTGGCCTTTGAACGCAAGCTAGACGCCACCATCATGAGGAAGAGGCTTGACATTCAGGTGTGTGTTACTGGTTATGACTCAGAATTTATCCTTTTTTTGCTAATGAAGACTAAGGTTTATTTACTCACCCAAAAGCACTCTGGTATTGTTTTGTTCACATTTCCTTGGTTCTCCCTTCTCACACACTCATATTACTTTGCCCACATATTTATTACAGGGTAAATAGAGAAGATGAAGATGTGTTTCTTTTGTGTGTTTTCTCCATTTTAATGTCATAAATATGTGTTTTATGATGGTTAATGCTTGTTTATTGTTTTTTTTTTTTTTCACTGTTCAGATTGGTGTTAAGTGGGAGGTGTCAAGACATTTATCCCATTCCTTTTGGTTAGCTCTCTTGTACCTGCTCAGGGAATGGCATATAAGTGGGCCGTTTTATTTAGTCATTTTTGTTGTCGTTGGCCAGATATCCTCTTTTACATAAAAAGATGAAAAAAACATGTGACCCATCATTAACCCCCACAGGAGGCACTGAAGCGGCCCATGAAAGTGAAGAAAAAACTGCGCATCTTCATCTCCAACACGTTCTACCCGGCCCGGGCTGAGGGCGGTGAGGGGGACGATGCCTCGGTGGCCTCGTGGGAGCTGAGGGTGGAGGGACGGCTGCTGGAGGACCATAAGGTAGGCTGGGGGTGTGCTGGGTGAGCGGGGCATTGCTGAGTGGAGGGTGACCTGGGTGTTTTCTGGAGGACTCTAAGGTAGGCTGGGGCTTTGCTGGGTGGGAGGAGCATTGCTGACCTGGCTGGGTTGCAGGGCATTGAGTGTAAGTGTGTTGTATAGTGTTGCTGAGTGCATGGTGACTTGTCTGGTTTGTGTGAGGGTTATATGGAAGGCTTCTGATGTGCAGGGAATATTATTTGAGTTTATCCAAGGACTTTTGTACATTTACACTTGTATAGTACATCACAGGGAGTTATATAATTGTTATATAATTGTTTCTATAAGGATAATCTTCTGAAGTTTCACACAATTAATTTCAGATCCTTGTGTAATTCTGTCTCTGTATTCCATTTGGTCATGTAGTGTATTAAGCATTTCTTTACATTCCCATTACCTGCATCTCTTCATCTTTCCTCTTCACTCTAAGGCACTTAATTTTTCCTTCTGCACTCTTCCACAATCCCACTACAGTAGAATCCCTCTTTATCATTTACCTTGGTGGATGTGGAGATCAGTTCAGATTACTCAGATTTATTCTTAAGAATCTCATACATAAGTGTGTTCAAAGTTATCTTACAGTTTAACAATGTAATATATATTTTTTATTCTGACACTGATATCCTTTTATATATATCTGATCTTACAGCTAAGTAGTTTATAAGTCTTTTTAAGTGTGTTCCTTGTCACCTCACTCTTATCCCTTCAGTCCTTCCAATGCTGAAAATGTTTATGGAAGTTCTACTGTAATGGTTGCCAAATGTAGTGTTGTATTCTGCATCAGGTCTCCTTCGGTCTCAAATTGGAAAATGTCAGTGGCATATCAACTTCAGGAGCACCCAGGAATTACAGTGAGTCTTGTCTGGTGAACAGGAAGCAAAGCCAAGCAAATCAAACCAGATGCTCACTATAAGTTGTGAAAAATGGGTTGTGATGTCATGCATATTGGCATTAGAGTGTGAAGCATTTCAGTATAATGGGAAAACAAGTTAATGATGGAAACAAAAGCGAAGAAGGAAAGGACTTCTGACATGTTAATCCTAAGAAGACAACAGTAGAATCACAAGAGGTGGCCAGTTTGTTTTTCATTGTGGAAAGTTATTGTTAGCCAGTGTAATGTCTAGTGCAGGGAGAAGCCAAAGCTTGTCTTGTTGCTTGTGCAAGATTTGACAGTTGGGTTTTGTCTGTGTTCAATATTTTAGTACACCTAACCCTTCGTTATCGCGTGAAATTGGTACCTAAAAAACTGCATGATAGCGGAAAACGCGATAATGGAAGTGAAGAATAAATAAGAAATACATATATTGGTGCCTCATCCCAGAAATTTTCTTAAAAAACCAGCTCTGAACAACAGAATACTAAGGTGTGGTGGTGGTGGTGGTGAGCAGAGTGACCAGAACCAATCAGCTTCCTTATTCACGTCACGTGATGTGAATACACAGCGATGATTGGCTGCTGGCTCCTCCTCCTCCTCATGATCATCTTTCTCCCCTTCCACCTCTTCCTCCTCCTCTTCCCCCATCTAACCATTCGTCGGTGTGTAGTTGAGATATGGGTAGTACTACTACTACTTCTACTACTACTACTTAGGGTGCGCGATAACGACTTTCCAGATGCGCTAAAACTGAATTTTGCAAATTTTCATAAGTGTGTGATAACGGAAGAGCACGATAACGGAGGGTTATGTGTACATTAAGTGCACCTCTGGAAATCAGTTACTTGAGGCCTTTGGACAGAGTGGGTTTAGGTAAATGGGATTCTACTGTACTTGCCTCCTCTCCTCTTCCAGCCCTGACCCCAACCCTCTCCTTGTCTTTTTTGGTATTGTGTTCGACTAAATCCAGCCCCGGCCTTCCCAGAATGACCCTAGCAAGTTGAAGCGCAAATTCTCCTCATTCTTCAAGTCACTGGTCATAGAGTTAGATAAAGAGCTGTACGGGCCCGACAATCATCTGGTGGAGTGGCACCGTACCGCCACCACTCAGGAGACAGATGGCTTCCAGGTATGTACTGTGTGTCTGTCTCTGTCTTTGTTCACCTTGCATCCAGAACCTTGACTCGCCTAGTGGTTGTGGTCACTCATTGCATGATTTGACTTGTTTTGGGTAATTGTGCCACAGATTATGAAGGACAACTTTTTTAAAAATTAATAGTATTTTTATATGAGCTAAGTTTGATAAAGCTACATTGTTAAAAGGCAGTTGGGTAGTTTTGTATTTATGGCAAATGTTTAGGGATATTGAAGAATTCCTTCTTAAGATCTAAGAATATGTATTGATGTGGATACTTTGGACAGTTTGAATTAAAATGTCCGTTGCACAATACAGGCAACCCCCTCTTAACACGAAGGGGTTACGTTCCTAAAAACCCTTCGTTAAGCAAATTTTCGTAAAACTAACCAATTATAACAAATTTAACCCCTGACTTGAGCTTCCATTTAGAGTAAACAAAGCGAGAGTGCATCAAAGTACAGTAAAAGGTTTAATGAAAGTAAAAATTATGAAGTTAAACATTTAAGCAGTTTAATTTAAGACTAAGTCATTATATTATAATGTACACTAATGTATGTATGTAAGTAACTTTATAATGTTGATGACCTTAAATCTATGAACGGAGGGAGAGTGGAGCAGGAAATACGCTAGCTGGCAACTGTGGAATGTAAACAAAGGGCGCATTGCATACAAAACTTATGTACCACAAGGCTTTCCATTTTATCCATTGCAGAGTCACAAGTTCAGGTGGTTCTTTTAGCTTGCAAGGAAGATATGATCTCACCAGCCTTCTTAATAGAGTCTGCTGACTTGAAAATGGTAGACAGTAGATGGAGTCAAACCATGGTGGGAAGCAGTGCTATTAGTTTTCTCACCTCTCTCGTGTTTGTGAATAGTATCCAGCTTCACTTCGAGAGTAAGAGACTTCCTGGTCTTCTTAGCAATGCTAGGTGACATTGCAGGATGTTTTGGTGGCATGTAGAGCGAGGAAAGACGAGCTGCTGCTGACGTTGTTATTGTTTTGAACTAGGGGAGTGAGTGGTACACGTTTTGTCCATGAGAGGCGCTGGTATATTCAAAAGCCTGTCGGCTTGCGTGATACGGCGGGGCTTTCAAACTTGGAAAAAAATTACCTGGATAAAATTTCGTTGAAGCGAGTTTGGTGTTTGTTAAACGAACAGATGGTAGTAAAAGGAAACCTTCGTTGTAGCGAAATTTCGTTGTGTGAACCTTCGTTAAGAGGGGATTGCCTGTGTATGAAAACATTTGAAGAAAATGATCAAGAACAGTTAGATTGCAGCATTCCAGTTTTGTGTTATGACTGTCTTTGTGAATGTTAGTTCTAGAGTGTCGTTCTTACCAGTGTTCCTGTTCCTCCTGTGATAACTAATTTTGTCATGTTTTTACATACCATCATGTAGAGAGTACATCTTACAGATCTTAGTGACCACAGCAAGGTAATCAGTAATCTACCTAATTGTATTTTTTATTCTGTAATGAATACTCTAGGTAGCACTAGCTACCTAGTTTGTGACATTTCCAGTAAAAGCAGGTTCCCTCTCTCCTTTGGCAAAGTAAGAATGCTGTCCACTCACTATAACCAGTTTGCTGTTATTATGTATAGCAAGTCACTGTACACCACATCACAATTACAGGTAAAGAGACCAGGAGACAAGAATGTGAGGTGCACCATCCTGCTGCTCCTTGACTACCAGCCTCACCAGTTCAAGCTGGACCCTCGGTTGGCACGCCTGCTTGGGGTGCACACACAGACCAGACCTGTCATTATCACTGCTCTATGGCAGTACATCAAGACACACAAGCTGCAGGACAGTCATGAGAGAGAATACATCAACTGTGACAAATATCTGGAGCAGGTGTGTGTCTGTGTTCTTATCTGATTGCATATTTACAGGTAAGCAAGTAATTTGCTCCGGGACAGAGTTCATAGCTCAATTTGTTCATAATTCAAATAAAGTTTCCCCATTGAAATGAATTGAAATGCCATAAACCTTTTAATTACTGGGACTTACCACCGCTGCCGTGCTAACCCTGATCCACTGAGCTGGAGTTTTCTTTCTTGCTCACACAACTTCCAGTCCTTGTCAGGAAAACCAATTTCTCATCTCTCTCTTTGCTAATTTATTATGTATAATTTCTTACTGTGTCCTCTCAGTGTTTGTGTTTTGAGTGGAGGCGTTTTTGCATCATGATAGATTACCAACCACCATTGTGTATTTATTCAGTAAGCTTTAATGGTACTCTGAGATATACTACACACATTGTAGATGTTGTTCATTTGGTACTTTCAATGCTCAGCACAATCTTTACTCCCTCAGATCTTTGGTGTCCCAAGGATGAAGTTTGCGGAAATTCCAGGACGCCTCAACCAGCTGCTGTTCCCTCCTGACCCCATCATTATCAATCACACCATCTCTGTGGAAGGGGTAGACCAAAAGAAGACCTCCTGCTATGACATTGATGTAGAGGTGGATGACAATCTGAAGGTGAGGTAGAATAAAGCAGGAAAGAATGAAAGGAAAACAAGCTGCATGTGAAGGAATGAGTGGACAAGATGTTTGGAGAGATCATGGAATTGAATGTTCTCTTATTAAGTATGGTTTTGTAGGATGAATAAGGGAAGCATGGGAAGCAAGTAAAGCCCTGTCCAGACGAGGGACAGTTGTCCGCCATGCAAACACTGTTACCAGAATTGTTTTAATGATGGGAGCAAACATGACGTCAGAAGCGAGAAAACCACGGGCAAATCATCCAAGTGTCTTTACCCGTGGTCGAAGCAATGCCTGCTGGTGTGATGGTTGGTAATCGTATAAAGAGAGCATGTTGCAAAACACATGAAGTTAACCTGCGGAACTCCCTTGCAGTCAGTTCCAGGTTTCCACTATACACTTCGTCTGTCCCGTGTGGCAAAGAACAGGTGTGGAGACAATCACTTGCATGTTCATCTTGAAGTTCTTGCAATATTGTCACATGACTTCCCATTTATCTTTTTTCCAACCATTCTTTTTTTTTGGGGGTTCTTTTTCGTGCACGAAGCAAAAATAATGCTACACAACACTATACCTTTACTCCTGCGATGGTTCTTGCTGTATCCCATATTGTCCTAGTCTGTCCGATTGTGCTATTGGCCGCTGCCTGCCCTGGAGTGCCCGGTCTGCTATGCACACCTTGTGACCTGGTAACCCTGCTAAAGAAGGGAGGAGTATACGATCAACGGGTAGTGCCCGGCGAACAACTGCCCTTAGTTTGGACACAAGTTCACCTGCCAGTCTTTGCCTGGTGAACAGAGTAGGGACTGTGGAACACAGCAACATCTGTTGTTGCCAGATCTGTTTCCTTCATTTCTGTGCTTATGACGTCATTCCACTGCATAGATATATGGTAACAGTGTTTGCACGGCGGGCAACTGCCCCTCATCTGGACAGGCCGTAAATTATTTAAGTGCATATGTACTTGTTGAATGGTATGTGTTAAAAGAATTCTTTTAAGTGAGGTTAGAAATATTTACCTTCTTTTAAGTGAGGTTAGAAATATTTACCTTCACTGTCTTTTCTTTGCTGAACACTTTGATCTCCAAGGTTTATTTAGTAGCATTATTGCAAGAGCAGCTTTCAGAACAGCATATCAGACCTATTGACTTACCATTTCTTCCTTGTTTCAGACACAAATGAATAACTTCCTGCTCAGCACGAACTCCCAGCAAGACATCCAGACTCTGGATACAAAGATCCATGAGACTGTGGAGACCATCAACTCCCTCAAGACCAACCGGGAGTTCTACCTCTCCTTTGCCAAAGACCCACAACAGTTCATCCAGAAGTGGCTCATCTCACAGGTGGGTCAAGACTGTCTGATGATGAGTGTTAGAGGGTTTGTTTTTTATGTATTTGGAGAAGAGACCTTGAAAAATATAGGTGTGATTCTGTAGAAGGGTCTCAATGTAAACAAACATTTTTGAATGGTGTAATGGCAAGTTTGGTGTTCTCCAGGAAACCATCTGGACTTCCTTACACAGTTGTTACCTTCACTGTACCTCTCATAACTTCCTTATTAAACCCTAGAGGCTGGGCAGTGGTGATCGATGGCTTGCTTGACAGAGGATGAGTGGGTAGTGATTGCTGTTAGGCTTATATTTTGACTTTTTTTCTCCTCCTCCTCCTCCAGAACTTATCCTGATTTAGTGGTAAATCAGTATGTCGGATGTTTTTTCATTGGCAGGAATCTGTCTGAATTCTTACATGCTAATTATGGCAGTGGCAGTGTCCACTATTCTCTCTCTCTCTCTCTCTGACACATGCGCATCTATCATAGGAAAACAACGTAGTTGGGGAAACCTACGAGTTACTAAGAAAAATGAAAAGGGCATTTACCTACATAGATGAAGAGATGATGAACAAACTAATAGAAAACATGTTCCAGCTAAACTTCTGCTGCACTTATATGGTCACCACATAATAAAAAAAGGTATAAGGAACATAGGAAGGATTCAGAGCTGCAGCCAAATGGCTCCAAGTTTGAGATACATAACTTATGAGGAAAGATTAAAAAGACAAACTTGCAACAGGAGACCTAATTGCTGTACACAGGGCATGAAAGGGGATGTACCAAGTTGACAGAAAAGACCTATTGGTGTGGAACTCAAGAAATACAAAAGGACACAGCAGGAAATTGAAGAGACATTAAGAAATATAGTTTTCCAAACAGAAGCATAGAAATACAGAACAATATGGATAAAACACTGGTTCAAGCAAGAAATATTCATGACTATGGCTAAATTGGATGAGTATATGTATAGAGACAGGATAGCACAAGCATAGCTCTTTCCCTGTAAAACACAACTAAGTAAACACACACACGAGGACATAAAAAAGAAATTGAAAAGGAGAGTGCAGAAGAAACATCAAGAAACAGTTTCTTCATATAGTAGTATAGCAGCGTGGAATGAGCTTCCTGTCGAGACTGTGTGTGTCAAGGCAATCTACAAATTTAAGGAAAACTTGGATAAAAGTATATATGGAGATAGGACAGCATGAGCCCAGTGTGGCTCTTGTCCTGTATTTCACTAGGTAAAAAGTAAAACACACACACACACCAGAGAGAGAGAGAGAGAGAGAGAGAGAGAGAGAGAGAGAGAGAGAGAGAGAGAGAGAGAGAGAGAGAGAGAGAGAGACCTGGTGCAGGTGACAAGCAGCTAGAAGGACAAGAAGACAAAGATTAGGATTCCTAGAGGCAGTGTGTGAAGGATATTGGAAAATACAGGTTTCCACAGAGAACGGTGGAAAAGTGTAATGCAATGAGTGATACAATAGGAGCCCTGCTCGAACCATGTAAAAAAAAAGTCGTCTCTCCTGCTACAAATTTTTTTTTTTTTTTCATTACCTTTGCATCATTTATAAACAAATATGAGATTTTCTCTCCTGTTACTTCCATTTTTTTTTTCATTACCTTTGCATCTACTATAAAATATGTGAGATTTACCAAGATAATCTAGACAAATGGAAAAACTGGCTTAAAAGTTACCAGTTCCATGATTCTCTGCCATTTTTATCAGAACCGGGACCTGAAAACCATGACTGATGTTGTGGGCAACCCTGAGGAGGAGCGGCGAGCACAGTACTACTACCAGCCCTGGATGCACGAGGCCGTTAATCGTTACTTCTACTCCAAGATACAACAGAAGCGGGCAGAGCTGGAGCAAGCCCTTGGCATTAGGAACAACTGAGCTCCTACTTGTATGATGTAATCTCTACATTCTTAAGCCTTGTGCTTCACAGATGGTGTCATTACATTAAGATCTTTCCAGTTAGATTAAGACTGCTGTAATATTGTAAACTTTGTATGGTTTCTTTTATGTAGCTGTATGGTATATCTAAATAGATTTTATTTCATAGAATGCAAATCTTAATACAACCCAATTACTATCCCAATACATATCAACAATTAGTAGTACTAGTCTATATATACTTACAAGTATACCCACCACATGTCAACACACAACAAAATACTTTTCAACGTTTATTTGTACAAACTATGTCAGGTCAAATATATCCAGCATCAAGATTGGTTCAAAATACTTTGTCTCGGTATGCGAGTTGCCCCACAAGATGAAACAAAATAATATCACAGACTAACGATCAGGTTGTACCCCCGAGGAACTGCCCTCACTTGGCTCTCTTGCAACGTGACTATAAAAATAGAGACTGGGTAGGTGGGGGGATGGTCAGGCAGCAAAGAACACATGGAAATCTTAACATGTTGGGGAGCTGTGGGAGGGTGAGGCGGCAAGGTGGTGATGTACTGTGAGGTGTTAGTTCCTGAGGGAGACGACCCCTTCACCCAACTGACACTCGACAGGGAGGCGCCTGACACTGGCAGCATTGTGGTTGGGACTTCACGACACCCTCCTAACCCATTTAACACTGCTCAGCTGCAGCTGTACCTAATATACTACTTAAAATGCTACATTATAAAATGAGAAACTGCATAATGAACACAGGAGCTAGTTTTTGTCTTTTAAATTGGAAAAAGGCTAAAATGTGTACACCAAACTATAAAACATCTAAAAATCATTTGTAGAAGTACTCATCTACTAAAGTACATTAAAATCTTAATGAAAAAATGTGTGTGTAGCACCTATAAGAACTAAATGAACAATTAACACAAAAGAACATCTATCTTCAGTGTTTGATTTCCAAATTACATTAAAACTATAGTGACAAACTAGAGCCATTGGAAAAGTTTGTGCCTTGCCAAAACAGGGAGGATCCATCAGACACCACCTCAGATCCACAAATTTACAATTAGGCCGAGGGCCGCAGGCTCGGCAGGAAACGTGATGCTGGGGTCATGAAGCTCCAACCAGATGCTTCTTGTGTGTAAAGTCTTAAAAATAGCTGGTTTTCAAGAGCCAGTTTTGTTTTATGTTGTCATTCAGGTGGCAACAGTATTGTTGGTTTTGTACTGCATAGCAAGTAGCTTAAGAAAACACTTCCTAACAGACCTGCCACACTTCATTTGTCCTTGACAACTTCATAATAAAAAACTTGAAGGGATGTCACTTTAGCATGCACTACATTTTCAGTATTTTAAATTTTAAAAAATTTTGATATGAAATATTACTAATTTTCTTGCCTGGTTGCTTCATCTACATTGAAATGGTCTTCTGCTATAAAGAAACAGCACACTCATCAGAGCTCCTATTCTCCAGCCTGTCTCACAGGAAACGAGGCAAATGTAAAGTGTCTACCAGGGCATCATCTGGCTTTACAATTCCAAAATACTTTTTTCACTTCCAATTGACTATTTCTTTTCCACTGGAATGCTAGTGTAACTGAATAATTTCACCTACTTTTTCTAAGGCTATTCCCCAGCTGACGCCTGGGAAAACTACTCTTACAAACTGTATCTCTTCCCCCTCATGCACATCTGTTCTTTCTGGCATGCTGTTAGCAAATTATACAAAAGTTACTCCTTTTACCAATGACTCCAATAGTAAAAAAGAAAAGAAAAATATCAAACAAATAACTGGGCTTCTACCCTCTACATCTCCTCATGCTTGCCTTCACAACCACGTGCAGACAACACAGCAGAATGGGAGGTGGTGGTGGCAGCAACAAGACTGGCACACTCACTCACTCAAAGGTCTCACTTCAGGAGACTCCCATCACAGCCTCTAGGGTGTGTGTGTGTTTGTGTGGCACAGCAGCCCACAACACACCCTGTGGAAACTAGCTGTGAAGTCCGTCTATGCAGAAGTAAATGGAAAATGTATAAAAAAATTTATAATAAAAAAATATAAAAAAATAAAGGAGGAGAGAAGAGGGGGTATGCAACCCTCCATGTTTCAGCAACAAGGTGCTGGAACTGCTGCAGGTGTGGGTCTTAGGTGGACTGGGTCAGGTTTTGGTAGATTCTCTTGCCCCACCAAGCCTCCAAGTCAAAGGGCTTGAAGTCTATGAAAAAGAAAAAGAAAAAAAGAAGGGAGCCTTAGTTTCAAGAGAAAAATGACAAACTATATTTGATTTTCATTCCTACCTGCTTTGTTTCTACGATGGTACCTCAGTCTGCTCCAGGGCTTGTACCAAACAG
Organism: Portunus trituberculatus; assembly: GCF_017591435.1. NCBI lineage: Eukaryota > Metazoa > Arthropoda > Malacostraca > Decapoda > Portunidae > Portunus > Portunus trituberculatus. The sequence goes on from NC_059286.1 coordinate 12,943,034, forward strand.
GACGTATACATATGAAACAAAATAGTGAAGGGAAAGGGATTCATTCATATATATATATATATATATATATATATATATATATATATATATATATATATATATATATATATATATATATAATATATATAAAACCCTATTGTTATTGGCAATGATGGAATTATATAAAATAATTGAAACACTACTTAATACTATAATACATACAGTATTTGATGGTATATAAGACACAAACCTTTTCAGCAAGGCATATTCAAGAGCTTTCTTTTTACATGTTTAAGCATGCAATGTTTAAAGGAAGCAAGCAGTGCAACCAAGTTGGACTTGTTCCAAAAAAGGTGTATAGAGAGGTACTGTTGTTGTATTTTATTTATTTACTTATTATCTTTATTTATTATTATTATCTTTTTTACGTTATGGCCTATAGTGCCTGCAGGCATACTTGAAAAGTATATGTAGGAAGCACTGTTAAGCTTCCACCCATTAGTGGCGCAGGCAATTTTATTTAAAGTGGTACCATATTAGGGCCCCAAGTGCATCTTTAGTTTAACCACCTAGAACTTGGGTATCATGGTGACATGTAGGTAACTTTAAATCACTCGACAAATGCCAAAGTGTTTAAGGCTGTACATGGTGGGACGTCTGCCCGATCCCACGCACACCACCTTATCCACTACGTCACCGCCTCCCTCTCCTAGTAATCAATGAGAAACTTTGATTACCTTTAAAATTTCCCCATCACGGGTACTTACAAAGATCTTACTGTTAATTTTTGCATGAGCATCTTCATTCCTGAGTATAACAAGACTATCTATCCATCACTTTGCTTTATATTTAGTACACAAACCAACAGCTCTAGTATTAGTACTAAGACTACTATACATTTCAGTGGTGGATGAGCGGTGTTTTTTGCAGGTATCTCCTAAACGAATCGTTGGATGAGTATGACATTTCAACACACTACCTTCAACATCCGTTCGTAATTTATGGTTAACATACCACAGTGCTATATGTGTTATGTGAGGAGTTTACCGAGTGATATTACGCCTAATCCAGTCATCATATCAAAGGTGTTATACAGAATAGGACGAGTGTGGGGTACTCGTCTAACCCCTCCACCACCACCACCACCACCCTGAAGAACCCCCAGACCACTCCTCTATCCCAGTATCGCATGACCCTCTTCCCCGCTTCCCTCTTCACCCCCTATTCACACCATCAGCCTTCCACCTTTGATTTTTTTCCCTATTGTAATTACATACGTATAGGTATAATAGTTACATACGTCAGTATGTACATACATATCATACATTAATGATATTATTTAATACAATTGCTGGTATATGTGGACATGAAAACCAGAGTGGGTCAAACGACCGTGAAAGCAATAGCTAATTCCGCTGTTAATGGCCGTATAGCTGGATAATAAGCAACGTATCTAACAACAAAATAATATTATATATAAACTGGACCACTTTTTATGATCAATAGATAGACAATATGCAATAAGAGTATCAACTTTTCCTAACAGTAGAAGGTCCAGGTCACAGGTAATTCCAGCACATCATGTTCACATGGTTGACCATAACGACTGCAAACATGGCTCTTCTATATACTACACGTAAACGTGCTGTTGTACAGTAATTATCAACGTGAACCACTTCTTGCCTTCATGAAATTGTACCATACTAGTTAATAATCATATCTATACATACACACTTACAGAACATTATAATGTATAAATACAGTGGTGGGAGAAGTAGGGAGGGACACAGGAGAGAGGGAGGCGAGGAGCTAGGGAGAGGAGAAGAGGGATAAAGAGGGCGAGAACTTCCAAGACGTAGTAGTGGTTAGGAATGGTTTGGGTGGGTGTGTGGGGGGACCACACTTTCATTCGAATGCGTCAACATGACTCGTCGGCTTTGTATTATTTTTCACGGGTAAACTCCTCACATAACACATATAGCACTGTGGTATGTTAACCATAAATTACGAACGGATGTTCAAGGTAGTGTGTTGAAATATCATATACTCATCCAACGTTTCGTTTAGGAGATATCTGCAAAAAAACCACCGCTCGTCCACCGCTGAAATGTATAGTAGTACTAAGCAGCCATTAAAATCAGAGTCACTGGCTACTCAGCAGACAAATTGTGATCCGACAGACAGGCAATGCCTCTTGTGTTGCTGACTGAAGAATTCTATGCTTGCCTGTCTCATTCTCATGTATATCAAAATTCAAAAAGATATAATAAACAAGTAAATTTGTACAGTTTAAGAACTGCATCATTCCTGACAACTTTCACTGTCACACATTATCTTCAGTGTTTTATCATATCTTTATGAAAATATGCAAAGGTGAAGCTTGATGACAGGAATGAGCATCCTCTGAATACCCAAGTGCCTCTCAACACTCAGTGACTTGGACACTCACCTTGTAGTGCTGGGTGTTCATTCTTCTCTTGGTAGTATGTGATTACATTCCCTGGAAAAAAAAATCCACAATCAATCACTCTTTTTATAACCCTGTGTTCGTGAGTCTCTTGCCACCACTTGCAAAACGTTTGTTGCTACTCACTTCTACAAAATCATAGCACATGATATTTACAAGAATGTACAAATAAGTAACAGAAGGGAATGAAAAGGACAGGTTACCAATAACTAACCAGTACAAAATTCAGAGCCTGTAAAATGGAAATGCCAATTCCTTGTGACTAAGGAATAACATGATAATGCAGCAGTGAATTTGATAATAATACCTTTGTCCTGCACTGTGATCATAAAGCTCATGAATCCACCCTGTTCTTTCAACTCTTCCACTGCTATTTGGCACATCCTTCCTTAATTACTAACCACCCAGGCATTCCTACTTATTCTACATCCACTTCTGAACACTATACACAAGCTAGAAACTGAAAAAAAATATCTTATCCACTTTCTTGTACTATTATATAAAGACTTCGCACATTATCCTTAGAGGTGTCAATTGCTGCATGTCACAGTGGAAAGATTGATACCAGAGCCACCTTGAGTTACAGTCCAACACTCACCTCTGCCATCATGACCATTCTGCTTGCCCATCTCCATCTCTTTACACACTCTGCCCCACGCTGTAAAGAGAGAGAGAGAGAGGTGTTAGTGCCAGAGCGAGGAAGGTGGCGTGGCTGTGTAATAATCTATACATCAACACACTTCTGACTGCCGTGCTGTCGGTTTACCTTCATATATAAATACACCCATACTTTGTTCAGAGAGAGAGAGAGAGAGAGAGAGAGAGAGAGAGAGAGAGAGAGAGAGAGAAACCAGCTGCCTTACATTACTTTTTAGATCATATATTTGTTATCAGGTACGATGCCACTTGAAATCAAAGTGCCATCAACCATAATAAGGCGTGAAGGGCACTAATCTGTGTGTGTGTGTGTGTGTGTGTGTGTGTGTGTGTGTGTGTGTGTGTGTGTGTGTGTGCGCGCGCGCGCGCGAATAAAAAAAATGGTTTATGGCCAAGGTCTTCATCTTTCCTACATCTTCATTGTATCTGCTAACACACACACACACACACACACACACACACACACACACACACACACACACACACACACACACACACAGCCTCTTCCTCAGTAGGTGTTTGCTTCTCACCCCCGTCTTACCAAGGCACCTCGTACAATTTGAGATAACAAGTTGAGTGGGGTCAAGGTACACACACACACACACACACACACACACACACACAAAGGAAGGATAACTTCTCACAGTGGTTCAATCAGCAATTTGTCTTACAATATTACCAGATAACACACACACACACTTTTGTTGCCAAGAGTGAAGACTTGTTCCAGTACATTCTATAATAGGAAGAGCGGTACCCATGACCCTCCACCTCCACCTCCTCCTCCTCCTTCCTGTCTCCATCCACCCTATCCAAGCATATCACGCCAACCGGCCCAGCCCGGCTGGGTGGCTCTGGCTGGGGTCCAATGGGCGGCAGGCACATAGTGACGTGAACCAATCCGCGGCCACGGAATGGAGGCGTGGCTTTATGGATGATGCAACCCACCGTCACCAGTTCCCTCCGCATCCCTACTCGCTAAAACCTTACTCTTCTACTTCTTTCTCCTAACATGGCTAACAATAGTACACTTACCGTCACTGCACCCTCACCCCCTGTCACCACTCCACCACACCACACCACACCACTCTTATCACCTCCACACATCACCACCACAGCTTTCGTCACTCACCCCCAGACCCTCAAACTCCGTCTACCCCATCACTCACCCCCTCCCACAACCTCCCTGCCAGACATATTCATAATCTCCACCCCCCCTCCCACCTTTCCCCAGCCCTACGCCATCCAGCTCCCGATATAGACTCCTGCTGGGGGGTTGGAGGTAGGAGATGGGGACGGATAGCACGTGGAAACCAGACGACTACGCAACCACGCCAACGACTCGGCATGGAGACACGGCGGTTGGGCGACCTTGGATGGCAGGACGATGAGGTGGCTGTGCTGGTGGTGGTGGTGGTGGTAGTCATGGGTATGTGGATGGGTATAAACTAGGAGTCGTGAAGAGGCCAGAGAGAAAGTTAGAGAAGGAAAAGGAAAGTTAAGATAGAAAAGAGGACACAGGGAAAAGGAAACTTGGAGAATAGAAGAGAGGCCAGAGAAAAATGAAGTTAGAAAAGAGGTCAGAAGGAAAATGAAAGCTGGATGGACAAAAGTAGAAAATGTAAGGCCAAAGGAAAGTTAGAACAGACTGAAGTACAAATTCTTAGGGCATGTGGGAGAAAAAAAAGTTTAAAGAACAGAACAACAGTTAAAATTAAATAGAGAAGCAATAAATCAAAGAAAAGAAGAAAAAGCTGAAGGAGAGACGAAGTTCCAGTGATTATGTATGAATGATGAGACACAATAACAAAACGAAGGAAAGGGATGAGAATAAAACGGCTAAAGGATGAACAATGGTAATGAAATGCCCGTGATGCACTGGAGATAGCGAGGTTGAAAGAGATGAAGACGGAATCACAACAATAATAATGAGACGTTACGAAAGGACACAGTGAGGGAAAGAAAGACGTGGCGGGGAGAAAGTAGAGTTGAGATCGCAGCATGGTGGCGAGAGAGGGAGGTTAACCGAGATGAGGACGAAATAATAAAGACACGTTACGAGAGCGCAGGAGGAAGGGAGAAAGCAACAGTTTACGAGGCCGTGGAGGGGAGGAGTACCCTGGGCATGCCACACCAGCAGACAAGTGACAAGGTAATGGCAGATCGCCGGCAACCTACCACTATCTCTCTCCGTCATTACATATCCCTGGTTCCCCCTTCCCTCTCCCCTCCCGGTTTCTCACCCCTCCACCTTATTTCTACCTCCGTACCCAACTTCCCCCCCCCCCATACAATCTCCTCGTTCCTCCTCCCGTCCCAGTATATCACACTCCTCCCCCAACGCTTCTCCCCACCTCATACACCCCACAAACCATCCACCACACTTCACAAACACTTCCTCAACCATCCACACACACAAATCCACACAAACCTTCCTCCTTACCTCCCATAACCCTCCCCAACACCCTAGCCTTGCCACAGCAGTAATATCAAGAGTTACAACTGCATTGCTACCCGGCGCCAGCTTTACGAAGGCCAGTGACGAGGAGGAACGATACGGGACTCAAGGTAACGGGAGGGAGTGTTGCATCAAGACAGTATGGTTCATGGAGATCTTCTGTGTATAGTTCTGATGGTTGTCTCATGTGATTAACTGACTGGATGGTTGAGTGATTGATTACTTAGATGGCTGGATGGCTGAATGAATGATTGGCTAAGTGACTGGCTGAATGATTGACTGGCTAAGTGACTGGATGGTTGAATGACTGACTGGCTAAGTGACTGGATGGCTGAATGAATGACTAACTGACAATGGTTTATGACTGGAAATGTCTTTACGTTGCTAGTACAATGCATAGTAAACATTAAAACCGTAACAAACACGCTAGATAATCATACAAATGGTTAAATAGTACACAAATTACTAAATAAGATTGAATATTACATGAAGTAGAAAACAAAACTAAATATTACATCAATCCATTAATACGGATAGTAATTACATAAAAATACGGTTAAAAGATGCAGTACTCTATCATTCGTTCCTTTCTCTGGTAAACTCTAGAACTCCCTGCCTGATTCTGTATTTCCAACTTCCTATGACAACTTCATTTACGAGAGAGGTTTCAAGACATTATCCCTTTTTCTTTCGTATTATGTTGCCCTTGGCCAACTTTCCCTCCTACATAAAAAAAAAAAAAAAAAAAAGTGAAGAAAGTGGCGTGTTTGTGATTACTTGTTCCTTATGTATGGTCACGTGGGAGCGAGGGTGAACTAACTGAACTAGTCCACTCTGCCTCCTTCAGTGGTGGAGATAAGCACGAAGAGAACGTTAACACAAAGGTGACGGCCAGTGAGAGGTTCTGCATACGCTCATTACCTTCACATGTAGATAACACCGCGTCCACCACCTCCACCACCTAAATAACGTGGAAAGAAGACGCAGATTTCACCGTGACAATCACCAGCGTAGCAGAGATGTGGAGTCAACTTTCCAACGGGAGAGATAAGATGTTCACCACCCGACGATTGGTGCTCGAGAGAAAGTAAACGCAATACTTTTGTTTATCGAATAAAAAGTATTAAGTGACCCTTTAGTATTTTCTTGTTCTATATATGGCATTTAAAAAGTCTGTTTTTTTTTTTTCCTTATTTCTTCATATCCTGGACACCTAAAAAAAAAAATAATAATAAATAAATAAATAAAATAAAATAAATAAATAAATAAATAAATAATAAATAAAAATAAATAAAATAAACTAAAATAAAATAAATAAAACTTTAAATCCTCGAAGTTGCTGACACACACACACACACTACAATTACTGTCTCCATTAGTATGTGTGTTCCTGTATTTCATGGTGCTCACAAGCATTGCCACGTGTAGGACGGACATAGACAGCTTCTCTTTTCTTTGCTTACGACACTACCAACCACACCAAGTCACACATAACAAGTCAAACATTCCACATTTCCTTCCATTACGTTGCCTTTTCCCTTAATCTCTTCTCAAATCTACTGACAGCCTCGTGATGTGGAAAAACAAATATACTGAACAAAACCCCGGTAGATTCAGGATTTTAGGCAGCTTAGAAGGCAGGTAAGTGCGTACAAGATAAGTGGACTTGTTACCTTGAGTTTAAGTACCTCGCACGAAAACTCCAGCAGCGACGACCTTCATGTGTTGTTTTATCATGCGCCATCACACTGTGCAATGCGATAAAAGTGTTCGACTCTTTCCTTCACACCAACCACTTTTACCGACAAAACAATCACACACCACCCACCTTTAGCGACAAAACAATCACACACCGCCCACTGTTCCTATACACTAAAGAGCAAACCTAACAGTATAAGTAGTAATATTAACTCATTATTAGCTTGTGTCTGTTCCTCCCTTCATATAATCTCATGACTAATAAGCATTCCACTACTCCATTCCAGTTTCCACTCCACCCCGAGACACCAACCACCTCAATAATTACTTCTACTTCTATCTCCTCCTCCTCCTCCTCCTCCATCTCTTGACCATTACACTAATCACCTCCCCTCTCTCTCTCCTTCTACCTCTCCCTCCTCAAGTTCTTCAATGCAAGGATTCATCTCGTCCTCAGTGTCTGCCATCAATCAATTCACTGAACAAACAAACGTGTCGCGGCATCACACACACACACACACACACACACACACACACACACACACACACACACACACACACACACACACACACACATTATTTTATTGCCTCCAATGCCACTATACTTTTTATTAGTCATATTCAACTACTATAATTACATTCGCTGCTGCTGCTACTACTACTACTACTACCAATATTACACTATCAAGCGCTACCAAGCAAGACAGCCGGCTACTCTCCTCCTCCTCCTCCCGACTCCGTTCCCCACTATTTATCCCCCCCTACCTCCTTATGACCAAGCCGGCTCTCTCTCTCTCTCTCTCTCTCTCTCTCTCTCTCCACCATTACCACTGTCAAATAATTGGTTATGAGAGAGAGAGAGAGAGAGAGAGAGAGAGAGAGAGAGAGAGAGAGAGAGAGAGAGAGAGAGAATCTTAAGTCAAAATACGAAAGGTGTGGCGGCGGCGGCGGAGGAGGAGGAGTCTTAATGAGGGGAGAAGAAATAGTATCCACCCCATACAGTTAAGGGCTCTCTCTCTCTCTCTCTCTCTCTCTCTCTCTCTCTCTCTAATCTGCTCTTATTGGTATTTTTTTCTCCTCTCTCCTTTCCTCCCTCCTACATTCCTCGTCTCTTCTTCCTTCCCTCCATTCCTTCCTCTAAAGAGTTCATCCGGTGCCTTTCCTCCCTCCCCTCCCCCCTCCTCTTCCCCTTCCTTCCCATTCATCAATTTCACTTCCTCTTCTCGTTCTCAGGTTTCATTTTACAACCATGTCTTCCTTTTCTTCTTCTTCTTCTTCTTATTATTATTATTATTATTATCATTCCTCCTCCTCCTTCTCTAATTAAATTCCTTATTATGTTCCAGTGCAGAACTTAAATCTTTCTCTTCTACCTCCTTTTCTTCTTCCTCTTTCTTTCGCTTCTTCTAATTCCTCATCCTTCATTACTTTTTTTGTTTCTATTCTCCAGCACAATAATAAACATTGCTCCAACTTTTCTCTTTCTGCTTCTTCTTCCTCTTTATCATCATCTTCTTTTATTATTATTTTCTCTTTTTCTTCTTTTTTTTTTCTTCTTACTACTACTACTAATACTTCCTTCTCTTCCTTCATTTATCTAACCCTTCCCTTGGTATGCATTCTTCTTTCTTCTACACCAAACTATTCTTCCCCTTCTGTACCTAATTATTCTCCTTCCCTTTTCTTCTTCTTCTTCTCCTCTTCCTCCTTGTTAATCTTCAGTACATGACAACTATCTTTCTCCTTCTCTTACTTTCTTTCTTCGTCTTCTTCCTTCTCCTCCCTTCTCCAGAGCCAAAGATAGCACTATATCTCCCCTTCAGCATCCATTATCATCCCCACACACACACACACACACACACACACACACACACAGAACATCTTGACAACTACCCGCCCTTTCCGTCTTTCCTTTTTTATGCTTTACACTTTAAATAAATAGCAGGGAGTCACTGACACCTACTACTACTACTACTACTACTACTACTACTATTACCACCACCATTACTACTATTACTATAAACCACTACATCATCAAAATACTACCACTAACTTTAATCCCAGAGAGAGAGAGAGAGAGAGAGTGACGTCAAAGAGAAGGTGGAGGCGGGGAAATGACGTAGGAGAGATGAGAGGAGCATGTGAGAGTGAGAGGGAGAGGAGGAGGGGAGGGGTAGAGAGAGGGAGTACGAGTAGAGAGGGGGGAGAGGGAAATAGGAAAATGTAAGAGGAGGAAATTAAGAGTGAGAGGGAAAAAAAAAGTAAGAGCAAACAAAATAAAACAAGGAGGAGGAGGAGGAGGAGGAGGAGGAGAGGAGGAGGAATTGGCACCTCTTCTATTTGTTTTGTGAGGGGGAGATGGGGAGGGATGGGGAGGATGGGGAGGAAAGTGAATGGAGAAGGATGGAGGATGGAGGATGATAAGGAGGACATGGAGAAAGATGATAAAAAGAAGAGAGAGAAGAAAGAGAAAGATAGATCGGAAGAACATGATACAAAAAAAGTGAGAATAGAAAGAGCGATAAAACGATGGAAAAGGTAGAAATAAATAGAAGAGAAGGAAAAGAGAGAAAATGGATAGAAGGATAGAGGGAAAGAAGACAATAAGGAAGCAGAGAGAAGAGAGAGAGAGAGAGACGAGGGTGGAGTGAGGTGAGATGTGTGTGTGTGTGTGTGTGTGTGTGTGTGTGTGTGTGTGTGTGTGTGTGTGTGTGTGTGTGTGTGTGTGTGTGTGTGTGTGTGTGTGTGTGTGTGTGTGTGTGTGTGTGTGAAGTTTTGATATTTATGTGCATTTAGGTTCATTTCAGGCACAAAAGGGAGGGAGGGAGGGAGGGAGGAATGGGGTAAGGTAGCAACATGATCTAAATAAAGAGAGAGAGAGAGAGAGAGAGAGAGAGAGAGAGAGAGAGAGAGAGAGAGAGAGAGAGAGAGAGAGAGAGAGAGAGAGAGAGAGAGAGTGTTTTATTGTTACTATTGCCGCACTAGTGGTGGTGGTGGTGGTGGTATCAAAAGCTTTTCGTCTCATCAACTCCCCTCCTCTGACTGACTGCCTTCAGCCTCTTTCTCACCGCCAAAATGTTGCAACTCTATCTTTTATCGTTATTTTCATGCTAACTGCTCAACTAATCTTGCTAAATGATGCCTCCCCTCCTCCTGCGGCCTCGCTGCATAAGACTTTCTTCTTCCTCTCATTCCTATTCTATCCAGCTCTCTAATACAAGAGTTAACCAGTATTTTCTATTATTCATACTTTTCTCTGGTAAACTCTGGAACTTCCTACCTGCTTCTGTATTTCTATCTCCCTACGACTTCACTTCTCTTAAGAGGGAGGTTTCAAGACATTTCTCGCAGACTTTCGGCTAATTCTTTACTGTTCTGTTGGGGAGCTTGCATTAGGTGGGCCTTTTATAATACTTTGTTGCCCTGACAAGTTTCCCTCTTACATAAAAAAAAATCAATTACACTAATCTCTCTCTCTCTTTCTTATCTGTTAACACTTGGAGCTCAAATTAATCAGAGTACGTAACAAGTTTGAACACCGAGAGAGAGAGAGAGAGAGAGAGAGAGAGAGAGAGAGAGAGAGAGAGAGAGAGAGAGAGAGAGAGAGAGAGAAACATTATTGCCTTCACTAACAACTTACGATTTAAAACACGCCTCAAGTGAATAAGTAACAGCTGCATAAATCATCAGTGTTGAAATAGATAAATCCACGACATGAAATCAAGCAACTGGACACTTGTGAGACGAAAGCAGACTTACAGAAGCAGAAAATAAAAACAACTAATAAACAAAACCTTAACGATAATAGTAATAGTAGCAGTAATATTTTCAAGCCTTCATTACCCCTTTGATCTCTCATTACCGACTTGGCATCTCCGTAACCCTTCTTCATCTTTTGTTGTTGTTGTTGTTGTTTTTGTTGTTTTCCTAAGCCAGTAAACATCCTGCATTAAAAGGAAAAAATATGCACTTCTACTACTACTACAACAACTCCAGAACTATCACTACCAAATCTTATGTCACACACACACACACAACTAGTACACATATGTTGCGAAGTTGTTCTCTTCAAGTGTTTCTATTTCCTTACCTATTCCAGAGAGAGAGAGAGAGAGAGAGAGAGAGAGAGAGAGAGAGAGAGAGAGAGAGAGAGAGAGAGAGAGAGAGAGAGAGAGAGAGAGAGAGAGAGAGAGAGAGAGAGAGAGGTGGGAGGAGTTGGCATCTTCGCTAGAAATAATACTACTAATAGCAGTCTCGAAAATATTACGTCAAAATCATTAAACTCATCCTTGGTCACTCTTTTTACCTCTCAGTATTTTAGTGATCTAGACTTTCCCACACGCCAATTAGCCATCCCATTACCTACCAATGTTCATTCAATTTTTCATCCTTCCAGACAGTTTTGCCATCATATCTTTATATACTCTCTCTGTCTCTAACCAATCCCTTTACTTCTTTCTACCCTATACCACCACCACCACCTCTTCCTCTCTGTGTCCATTTCTTTCATCCTTCTCCATATAGTTCCTTATCCTTTATCTTATCCACCATTGCCTTTATCTTGTTTATTCTATTCATCCTTCTCATCTTTCACCTTGGCTGCTTAGAGACCATTTCTTGCTATCCTTGTCTATTCTTCTTTCCTGTTTGTTGGTATCATTCTCTCTTCTCTATCCTTTCAAATTCCTCTATTCTCGATTCTCTCAGGAGTTCCTTAGTTGCTCTACTCTCCATCCCTCACCCTAAGTTCTGTTTTCACACTTACTCTTCATTATCAGTCTTATTTCTCACTCTGCTATCTATTCTTCACTATTATCATTCTTCCTCACAGCTCAAGCCTTGTTTCATCCTTGTTTCCTATTTTTCATTATTATCAAGTCACTCTATTCTACTTCTCTTTGCATCTTAAACATTCACACTTACTCCCTATTCCTCATTATCAAGTCCTATTTCTCACTCTGCTATCTATTCTTCACCTATCATAATTTTCTTCCTCATAGGTCAAGTCTTGTTTCATCTTTCCTATTCTTCATTATCAAGTCCTTTCTCTCATCCTACTCTTTATTCTTAATCCTCCTCCTCCTCCTCACAGCTTATAGTCTTTTCATCCTCATTCCCTTTTCTTCATTATCAAGTCCTTTATCTCAATGTACTCTACTCTCCACCGTGTCATAGCTCCTTAAGTCCTGTTTTCATCCTTCAATCCCTACTCTTCATTTTCAAATCCCTTCTCATGGTACTCTTTATTTCTCATCCTATTCTCATTCTCCTCATCCCAAGTTCTGTCTTCATCCTTACCCCTATTCTTCATTATCGCATGCTGGTTTCATCCTTATTCCCTATTCTTCATCCTTCTCTCACTTTATTTTCCTCCTCCTCCTCGCAGCTCATCCTTATTCCCTATTCTTCATCATTATCAAGTCCTTTCACTCACTTTATTCTCCTCCTCCTCCTTGCAGTTCAGTCCAATCTGACCTTAACTCACAAACTCTAAGCCTTGTCCGTATTCTCTAACTGGTCACGGGTGGGCAAAAACCTGTCCTGTCCCAGCATATCCCCTGCGGCACCCCACCGTCATCCCCCTCAGCCCCACAACCCAGCCAGCCTCTCCCTCCAGCCTGGGTCAAGTGCATACCTATCTCTTCCTACCCCGCTGTCTTGTTCCACACACGTAAAGATAACCGGCATGCGAGTACAGGATTTAACGCCCTTCAATACTGGGACACATTTTTGCCTTGAGATTTGTGTACGATTAAACCATTTTGACATTAGGAAGGGTCTATGCAGGTCAGAAGATTTTGAGAGAGAGAGAGAGAGAGAGAGAGAGAGAGAGAGAGAGAGAGAGAGAGAGAGAGAGAGAGAGAGAGAGAGAGAGACGAATTAGTATGAAGAAATGCGTGTAAAACAGAAAGGAAGGAAAGGAGGAGCAACCACGTGATAAAATATAAGCGAGGGAGCAATGGATCAAGATGGAGGAGGAGGAGGAGGAGATAGCAAAATGGCAGAGGTGACTGGGGTTAGTGACAGGAAGGGTAGAGTGTTAGAGGAAGGGGGAAAGGGCAGGCACAGGAAAGGGAGAAGGATTGGGGGTGATACAGTTATGAGGAGTATCATATTCCTTCTGTTTGTCACATTGTATAAACCCAAGCTCTTATAAAACCAAAATAACAATAACAGCAATATAATAATAACAATAATAATAATAATAATAATAATAATAATAATAATAATAATAATAATAATAATAATAATAATAATAATAATAATAATAATAATAATAATAATAGATACTAATTGAATTCTTAGCCAAACTAACATAAAACAAAAATAAACAATAGATAATAATTGAGAAAACAAAATAAATTAACAAAAAGGATAACTAGAGAGAGAGAGAGAGAGAGAGAGAGAGAGAGAGAGAGAGAGAGAGAGAGAGAGAGAGAGAGAGAGAATTTCAGGCAATCATATAATAAACTCAATCGGTATAGAAAAAAAAACGAAAAAGAAAATTAATGAAAGAAAAAAGAAGAAAGAAATGTTCCATGATGTCAACACTCACAGTCATTGAAGAAGCGAATGAGCTCCTCGTGCTGCGGGGAGATGGTGTCATGAGGCGGGGAGCGACCGTTGCTGGGCCGCCCTCCCTTCCCGCCTCCGCCCACTGGCTGGAACACAGGCCGCGGGGAACTGAAACACAAAACACTTGCACTTACTTCACGGGTCACGCTTGTCGGGAGATGCAACACACACACACACACACACACACACACACACACACACACACACACACACACACACACACACACACACACACCCCAAGGACATTGAATAAAAAAAAATAGATAAATAAATAAATAAACTTCAAATTCCGTGGATAACAAACTGCTTAACATCCCCCTCCTCCCAAAAAAACTGGATTCATTAAATTCATTGTAGTTAGCAAACATGCATAGTTTAAATCTGTTATGCCTACGCTTACGCTGAATGCCTGACGTTGTATCATGAGAAATACCAGGCTTACGAAATTCCAGTTGGTATGAATGCATATTATGTTTTAGAACTAAATGTTATTCATGCGCAGTACTTGTTATAGGTCTATGATTTCAGAGTCTACTGTTGCATCATGGGAAACACCAGATTTTATGACTTTCTAGTGGGCATACTGTACATACTTCCTGAAAGGTTGGATATCCTTCCGTACACATTCAATCCTTTAGGAAGTAAACAGTTCACGCTGGATTTCACATTACTAAAATTTCTGATTAGGGGAGATAAAACTTTGTATGCACTGTTCAATGCCTGAAAAACTCGATTTCTCCATCTATTAACTGGACACAACCTTCAGCAAAACTGTCCCCTTATGACAGTTCTACACTGAATATCCTCAGTCTGTTCTCTACTTAAAATCTAAACTGGAAACCACTTCTCATCTCTAGTTAAGTTTTATGTTATTAGGTGTTATGATTCGTGTCCACCAGCTTTTCTTTATTTTCGACTCTGTTCAGGGACCGGCATCTCAGTGGGTCTTTTTCAACTTTTGTTGGTGCTTTTGCCGGTGCCCTTCTTAAACAAAAATAAAAAGAGTTCAACCCTATTATGTATACTTTAATGATATATAGCTAACGTAACAAGGGAGCCTAGCGTTGCATCACTGGTTGTCGTGAGGTGAATACTAAGCAGTGATCATGATACGTGATGATTTACTGAAACTATAATTCGTCTCAGTACATATATTAAAACAAACGTATGGTATGTCTATGTTGAAGTTCATGTGCGGTACTTGCCATAATACAAACATTTTCTACACTAAAAAAATATTGGTTTTGCATGTTTGCAATGAACTAAATTCCACAACGTGAGGAAACCAGAGCCTTTGAGAAGTAGAAACATGCTCATTATAAAAGAACTGCATCATGAATCAGAGATCATAAAAGTAAAATGACTGCAGGCTATTTCTATTAAGGTATGCTTGCAATTTTCATGACGCATAACTTAATAACTAACAAAATGCTGCATTCCTCCATGAAGTAGAAACAAGAATTACTAAACACGAGTATTACTTCTCAAGGCAGCATTGGACACTTAATAGCAGTGCGGAGACATCTGAAGCGACATTATCCTAGTTCCAAGAACTAGCAAGGGGGCGTTAGCAACTAAGTGTTATCCTGCATCAAGCCATTCTGCCACTGCAAATCATCGCCGCGCCGACTGCCCGCGTAAACTCTCGTCCAAAACACGGTATTTGAGAGACGGCTACCTAAACTAATGCTTCTTGTCTTTCCTTTAGTCATCATAACTGCTATAAACTAACGGAATGTAAGTTAAATGCAACGGTTCACTACTAATTATA
>NC_059286.1:12961139-12996139 GCF_017591435.1 Portunus trituberculatus
GCAGAACAGAAGCAGAGATGATGAAACAGGAGAATAAAAAAAAATGGAAGAAAATCGATAAATAAGGTGAGGATAAAACGAAGTAGAGAAGGCTATAGAAGAAAAGTGAGAATAGATAGAATATTATAAAGATGGAAGAAAAAAAAAAAAAAAAGCAAGAATGAAAAAAATAATAGAAAATAGGAGTGATGAATGAGATGGCTATGAGAGTAATAACATTAACATAACGGGGGAAAAAAGCAACTGAGAAACTGAAGTAGTAATTGAAATGAATGCAAAAAAAAAAATAAATAAATAAATAAATAAATAAAAGATGGGGAGTATATCAGGATAAATAATGAATAAGCAACACAGGTAAGCACAGAGGCAAACACTCACCCACACCTGTACACTATACCAGGTTTAGTGATGTCAGAACGAAGATATACCAACAGAACACGTGTTTAATTTGACATCTACTGAATTCGATTACTGCCAAACCTTATCAGCTTTATCTTAAGAGCCACGCCTCGCCCCCACTCCTGTCCTCCTTCTATCAACACATCTTGCCTAATCCATCACTGCACTTCCATTTTCAAGCTGTGGTGATAAATATGTACACGGGTAGGCTAGGTTAGATAAGATTAGGCTTGGTTTGAGTATATTTGCTTAGATTAGATTAGGTAAGGTAAGGTAAGGTAAGGTAAGGTAAGGTAAGGTAAGGTAAGGTCAGGTCAGGTCAGGTAAGGTAGGGTAAGGTAAGGTAAGGTAAGGTTAGGTACATACAGGTGAGTCATTACTGGGGTGAACATAGGCGACACAGTGTTAGATTGATAGAATGGGGTCAGTCATCAGGTGGAAATAGGTTGATATGTTTGGTCTAGTGACTGCCGCATGCAGCCCTGATGGCTGATTGCTGCTTCCCTTATCTTATGTTAACACTGGTCTATTCTACATCAGCATTTCTCATACAAATCACCTTGAGATGTTCCCACCACTGAACATCATCGCACTAACAATGTCTCTGTTCTGAGTGTTAATATTAAAAAAATCTCAATGCCCCACTTTGATACCTAGCAGGTTTCCCTCAACAACACAAAAGCCAATTTTCTTTACATCAGCTCGTTTCTTTAAAAATTAATTTGCCTTTCAAGGTTGCCGGCATCCAAGTTACAAAATCAATCTTCCCTTCATGATGCAAATATGCTCTGAAACATTATGTGTTCAATAATTTCATGTAATAGCGTGTAATTTAGCAAGAACGGGTTTTCAAATATACTTGCTTTGGCTTTGAAGACAAAGAATAAAGTAAAAATGAACATTCTCTTTATGACCTTCCTTTATAGTTATAAGGTGTGGACAGCAAACAGACACATGACGAGGAAGAGCAAGACACTAGATATTTTTGTTTAGTATGGATGAAGGGCAGGATGAATGGAAGGTTACTGTATTGCAAAACAACCTTCCCACTAAACTCTGGCCCCCACAAAATAAAACCATCCAGTGTACATTTCTCAATACAGTAACATGCAAACACAAGACCTTTACAATAAAAAACCATGACAATAAAGCATGCCATGTTTCCAGTTTTATGAGATGACCAATAGCTCTCACACAACCTACAGACTTGAGATGCAGTTATTGTTGCTGGGCGTCAATGCCACGACAAAGTTTATGTTGTGAGAGGAAAGACTTTTACTCCATACACATGCAAGTTGAGTTCTTAAGAGGTCTTGTGCGTAGAATGCTGTAACTGCTCCATACTTTTCCATATGCAACAAAATATGGGGAGAGAGAGAGAGAGAGAGAGAGAGAGAGAGAGAGAGAGAGAGAGAGAGAGAGAGAGAGAGAGAGAGAGAGAGAGAGAGAGAGAGAGAGAGAGAGAGAGAGAGATCAACAAGTAGACAGCAGTAAAGAACCAGCAGCAAGGAGAGAAAAAGATGCAAAACTAAGGACAACAGAGAGAACAGGCAGGAAAAGCAGCAAGAACAAGGAAACAGCAGGAAAGAACAGGCAAATAGCAGGAAAAAACAAACATCAGCAGGAAGAGAAAAAGAAAATTAGGGAGACAGCAGCAGGAACAACCAGGAACTAAAACAACAAGAGGCAGACACATCAATAAAGAACAAAGAAAAGTAAGAAAGAAAAACAGAGGCAAAAATACAGACACAACAGCAAGAACAAGAAATGGAAGCAAATAAGGTGAAATAACAGCCAGGAACAGCAACATGAACTGATAAACAGCAATAAGAACAGAGATACAGCAAGAACAGACACGAGGAATATAACCATGCCAAAGCCATTAAAAAAGTTCACATATGGAGTGTGTGTACCTATATTCATCTGCCTCAGAATTCACATGATAACTGCCTTCCCATCTTTGTCATTCCTCCCCATCACCTGTGTGGCCATTACAGGAGGGTAGTGGTCTGGCTGCAGGGTCAAGCCAACACCACACCACCTTACAGCATCTGGGTGGGGAGTGGGGAGAGGGGAGTGGTGTTGTATTGGTGGCAGTTAAGAAGCTTAGTCTTTTCATGTGGAGTTTTGTAAGGTAAGGAACGTTTTGGTATTCTTTTTTATTATTTTTTTCTGGAATGGTGAATGTCATGTCTTTGGTTATCTAATCACAGTTCTTAACCAAGGAAAACTTTATATATATATATATATATATATATATATATATATATATATATATATATATATATATATATATATATATATATATATATAATTTCTCTTAATGGATGAATGCAAATAGTTTTGATCTCTTCATAGTTTTTCTCACAAGATGAGTGCTAAGTTTATGGTGCTCTGCTCACAACTTTTCAGAAGCGTGGAATATTAAGACTAAGTTTGTGGTCTTTTCACAAAATTTCTTAAGCGAGGAATGTTAAATCTGTAGTGGTTCTTTCACAATAATCTTTCAAAGCAAGGAATGCAAAATCCAAGGTGGAAGGAATATAGAACACCAACCTGACTAAAGCACTGCAAGAGGTATTTGCAGAAGCTCTAATTGCAAACCTGCTTCTGTATTTCCATCTACCTATGACCTGAACTCATTTAAGAGGGAGGTTTTAAGACCTTTATCCCTGTTCAGGGACTGGCATCTATTTGGCCTCTTGTTTAATTGTTTTTGTTGCCCTTGGCTAGTCACCCCCTCTTACATGAGGAAAAAGCACCAGTCTGCTCACTATACCAACTTCAAGTCCTTCGTCATGGCACCACAAGCTCACCATGATTGCCCATCACCACCCAAGTCTTGTTCCCTGCAATGGGTTTCATTACCAGCCCAGGACAGTGAAAAATGAATCCAGCCTAAATTTCACATGCACAGTGAGAAGACCTGTGGTGGTGGTGAGCATGTCAATCCACCTCCACAAGCACCTCCTCTCGTGCTTGCTGACTGGCCTGTGTATTGGAATCTGATGTCAAAACAACAGGCAAGTTATTCTTGCCATTCTACTAACACTCACTCATTTTCAAGATTATACTGACTGATAGATCATTAATCCTTGGAAAAAAAAAAAAAATAAATAAATAAAAAAATAAATGAAAAGATCACCTGCCTCATGCTCAGTAAGATGTCTGCCACAACTTGGCCACTCAGCAGCTGAGGGCAGCAATGGCAGAATTATTAGACACAGCTGATCTGCATCCCTAGAGCTGCTGCAAGTGTTAGTGACATCCCTTGCTATAAAAAATAACCTATTGCATGTTGCAGTCCCCACTCTCCCCGTAATGGTTGGATTTTTGGTGGTAAAGCCTTACCAGCTCTGTGTGTGTGTGTGTTTCTTAAAAAAAAATACTTCAGTTCTAAACTAGTCAAGATTAAAAATGCAGAATTCCTTTTAATTGAGCTCATGCATAAAAAAAGGTCAAGTGCAAAATTAAATAAACAATTTCCACCAATCATTAAGTATACAAGATTTCTTTAACATGTAAGAATAAAAATGCATTTCAGCCACAACTGCCGCTAACAGACACACCAGGCAATACACGTTACACTCATTACCAAGCCATTACAGGTGACGGCAGCCTGTGTGATGTGTGTCCTTGTAGGGCGAGGCGTGGCCCTCCATAAATACCCACTAATAAAATGGGAACAAAAACCCTAACAAAGGCCGCCTCTTTCTGCCCCCTCACACCACACCCTTGCCTCGCCCCGCGCACCAGCCTTCACCCCACCACCCCTTCAAAGCCTCAACGAAACACTGGCAATGTATGGGTAGGCAATGGAAATGAGCAAGTGATGGAACTCTGCACTGCAAGAAAAAATAATGATAAATACATGAATAGTGTTCGAATGCTAACTAAACATGCCATCACCACACAGTTATGTTTCTACATTCATAAAAGCAGGAATAAAATATAAAAGGGAAAACGAATGACAGACGGACATAATTTTTTTTTCACTACATAACTTTTTCACACACACACACACATAATAATAATAATACTGATTAACCTCAACCCAAAGCACCCTCAAACTAACACTAAGGCAGGTTAAAAGAAACGCTTAATGCAATGCATGTTGGGTGCAGAATGTTGGACTGGCGGATATAAGAGAAAGACACGAGCTTGAGTCTGTTGCCATACTATAGTTTAGCCAACAAGACTTTTCTTTTTCCATATTTTCAAACGCGCTACTCTCCAATTACAGTACACGGGAGGGTAATACAAACACTGGATATAATACGGGGAGGTAGAAAAGCTAGAATGATTCGGCTGAGAGAGAGAGAGAGAGAGAGAGAGAGAGAGAGAGAGAGAGAGGTGAAGTGTTTTGTTGCCATGTACGCACAGACAACAAGACTTTTTATATTTTTAAGCACGGTGCTGCCTACATCCCAGCACACAGTAGGTCAATAAGAGGACATCGTTAGGCATGAGAAGGGCGTGTGGTGTGTGGTATGGGCGGCGGAAGGGCAAGTGTGGGTGGGTGGGAACTACTTTGTTTTGCTCACCTCATAGTTGCAGCGTCCTCCGTCCTCCTCGTCACCTCTCGATTCAGATCCAAATTTTCCAACTTTTGACTCAAATCTGTGGGAAATACCAGACTCCCATAAGTACAGCACATTTACACGCACCGCACTATGCCACTATGCTCCAAGAAACAAGCGGATTACAGGTAGAAATGACGGAAAATTGTGCGCACCTCGTCTGGTCCGGATGATCCTGCTGGGCCCACGGGGGACCTTGTACATGGTGCTCCTGCGCGCCCGCACACCACGCTACCTCCACCTTTTCTTCTTTTCTCTCCCTCCCCACAACTTTCCTTCACTGTTTTTCACTTTTATTGAACACTATATTTTATGTGTTACTGTTGATGGTGTTTGGGGATGATCAGTATTGGTGTTTTAGTCAAGTTTTGTATGTTCTATCACTTTCTTTCTCTTCGTTTATTTATTTATTTATTTTTTTTCCTTCCTGCCTGTAAATCGTAGCACTGTTTTCTCTTGCAACCTTGTCTTGCTTGGTGGAATCCTGTTGGTAAGGAAACATTAGTGGGTCATCATTAACAAATATAGATACGAAACTTATTGATGTGGAGTACATTTATTAATCAATCTGTATTTTTTTTTTTTTCGTTCACCTTACTGGCGGCACGCACAATCACTCCCCACCCACACCAGTTGTTGCACTTTCGATCAATCCACCGCCAGTTTTTCCTAAGTTACCCCTTTCGTTTTCTTCCATCCCGTGTTATGAAAGTGCAGATCGCGGGAAATTGTTTTTTGAGATCAATTTTCTCTTCTCACTTTCCCTCGATAAAGATCATGCGGAAGTTGCCTGATTGAATTACAAACAATTACTATAGTTACACCACGTAAACTCTTAAAAATTAGTGTGCTATAGTCATAATACCAAATCAAACACGCTAATGGTTTGTCTGTTTACCACCTAACCATTGATGACATTAACTTAGTAGTTAATAGTTATGAGTGACTCCTCCCAGACTGACCGCTTTAATCACCCAACTAATGCTAATGAGGGGTTTAACAACTAAATACCTTCCTCATTGTATTCAGAAGGGTCAGATGAAGTCAGGTCAGAGGTTTAGATGGAATCAGGTAAGTGGAATGTTATCTCTGACCTCTGACCTGACCCAAGAACTCTTAACACCTGACATGTGCTACTCGTCTTTCCTCGATCTAAACATTAAAAGAAGGAAACGTGAGCAAGAGGGAAAAGTGTGAAAACTCTCCAATAGTAATCATGGAACTGTAAAATAAGAAAAATTGAATGTGCACAGATTAAATACCACACTGTAGCTTAGATTAGAATAAACACGAAAATGTATGGAATGAAGGCAGGATAATCGAATATGCCTCACTTATATTACCCTGTTACTAAAAAAAAAAAAAAAAAAATGTAAAGAACATAGAAGCTGGCAAGGCAGAACAGGTGATTAGCAAGTACGAAGGAAATTTGATGGTTTGCTTGTTATGATATAGTTAGCTACACAATCCTCACTTAGCCACCAGCCCACAAAACAAGTTAAAACAAGGTGGTCTGAGTAAATAGAGAAAATAGACAAATTAGCAAAAACTGATAAATTATTTATGGAATACCTCAATGTAATAACCAATCAACAATATATTATATATATATATATATATATATATATATATATATATATATATATATATATATATATATATATATATATATGACAAGGTAGTTTGTGTAATTAGAGGAAACGCACAAGAGAATTGGATGACATGGCAGTTAACACACCCTCAATCACGTCGTTCACTATTTAGGCGTCTAACAAGCAGTACACGCAATACTCAGCAGTTTGTCCTGTAGTTGTTGATAGAAAACTGTTATGCCTCACAGTCCTCGCTCGCCGGCTGCACTAACACTGGCAGACGACTTGCTTTTAATTACGACACACACATTTGCAACCCTCATATCCCTCCAACTAATTAGTTTACCCCTGTATGACACTAAGGGAAATATATTATGATTTGTGTGATGTGTTTGTGTTTCTCCTTTTATCTTTTTTTTTTTCACTACAACATTTTACAACTATATACATCACCGGTTATTCCTGTATTTCTGGCGGGTATCACTTCTCCTCGGCACACACTAGTAAAGGTTCAAGGGTACACGGGGTCCTGGTGAGGGAAATGGAACTTTGAACTTGTGGAGTCAAGAGATAGTCAGGGAGCGGCTGCGTATACCTCCTCCCTCGCCAGCGGTCTCAACCACACTGACTGAACTCGCCTGAAATCGTAGTACAGTGGTTCACAGGTTCTTGTCTCTTCGTCCCACGCCTGCCCATCTATACGCATATTACTCTCCAATACTCTAAAATATCACCCACATATCAGTTATACATATTAAATCTACTCTAGTTAAAGATTAATACATTGCTGCACCATGTATGAATCAGTTTAACGATTTCTTCTCCACCTAAAAGGGATATTTATGCAATCTCTCCAATGGTCTGGGTTATCTGTTATTTTTCCTTCACCTCGTTTCATAGATCAGCTGTTAGTCCCCTAGACGGTGTTTATGCAAGGTGTGGTACGGTGGTTATGCAAGGCTGCAGAAGGGATCGTGCGCAAAGAAGACGGTAAACATTTTCTAACCTAACTAGATCTGTAAGCATTCCTGGGTAGAAAGTTTGGTCAGTATAATGGTGGTGGTGGTGGTAGTAGCAGCATTCCCTTCCCGATCGATGTTTATGAGCAAAGGGCAATGACTGAAGTTAGGAAATATATTGACCGCTGATTGAATATAGTTATTCATGACACACACACTCACACCGCTGATTGAATAGATATAGTCACTCATGACACACATACACACACACACACAGTTGATACGTGCTCTTATTAAACTCCTTTCAGAAAAATAAGCCACTGCGAAGAAATAGCATGTGTCTCTCTCTCTCTCTCTCTCTCTTACGTAGGTCCTTTCTTGAAGAACGTAATAACCTCAGGATACCAGTGACCCGTCACCCATCCCAGACCTCCCGTTCAGTGTTATCTATGCCCCCTCTTGTATTTTTTTTTTTTCCAAATTATGCATATTAACCGTTTCTCTTCTAAGGCTATCCGGAAATAAAGAGCAGTAGCTCGACCGTCCTGTCACAACACTACATCAATCAGCATTACGATAATAAGAGTGGATAGTCAAACATCAGCCATGTTATGAAGATAATTATTACATGTTTACTTACCAGTAACATTTTTTGTTGCCACAATAGTGCTCCTGATTTATACACCTCTGATGTCACCAGCTAGCTACCCATAATGATGTGGTTAAACTGTTTGCTCGTCTGACACTGCTCGATAATGTGGGCACGGCTTTAGCAAAATTACTGAGTAAATGGGCGAATGCTTTTAGAATAAAATACGCTCAGTAAATACGTAAGCAAAACAAGGATATGATAGTTAATAGTATCACATAAACAATAATTAAACTCATCAGAACCATACCTACTCACATTTCTTCCTAAGCATAGTATTCTCAGCTGAGCGAGGCTTCACCACACTGCTTGGATCGCTCAGCATGAGGCCGCAGTGGTGAAAAAATATGCAACACTTAAAACTTTAATATCTCAGGCTTTCTGTTGTGAATTGTATGCAACCATATGTTCTTCCCTTTATAAATGACACAAGTAATTTCTATATACCATTTACTGTGGATTTATGGAAAATGCATCCTTCATGACTTTTCAAATTTACTGTATCAGGATAGAAATTATTAGACATTTTGTTTTCATTTAGAGTATGTGAGCTAGACTGTCGTGTAAACTTTGACCTGCCAAGGTTGTTCAAGGACTGGGTTGTTTGATATATACTCATTTATCCTTTGTTCTATGATCATCTGACGCCTTCTGCTGTCCAACAGTAAGCACACTCCCTGCACATCCTTTCCCTGTGACAGACTCGTAAGCAAACAGGCAGGCAGAGCACACACTTTATTGAGAGATAAATAAGAAGAGGCTACAAACAGGCCTTGGAGAGGCTGGTTGTTTGAACAATATAAATGTATACACTTATTTACAGTTCAGTGGCAGTGGGCCAAACAGTGAACTGAATACAATATGAAATAAAATAAAATAAAAAAATGTATGTAGGAATAACGACTAGTTGAAAGGATGAAGATGTTAATTATCATAATCATGATAACCAAAAATAATAAAATAAAAGTAAACTATTAATACAGTAGGAAATTGAAGGCAGAACTAAAAAAAAAAAAAAAAAAAAAAAAAAAAGTCTAATAATACCCTTTGTTTACACAGACTTAAACCTCCTACAGTTGTAAGTACACTATTTACACCATGTAAGGATGTGACCCCTGACCCGTGCTGACCTGGCCCCAGGGAGGGTCAGAGGGGGCAAAGAAAGGCAAGGGCAGCTATTCTATGTCTTACAAATGAAAAAGTTTCCCCCATATTTAATCTAGTGGTCCAACACAGCCCAGCCAGCCTTTGAGGTGCCCCTAGCCTAGCCCCTCACTAGGTCCCTGGCCAGCCCACCACCCCCACGGCAGACGACTCCGGCAGGGACAAGGAAGCATTGTTACGTTGCAGTCCAATCGATGTCTTAGAGGGTTATGATTTCTACATGAACACGAAACGCACTCCTGGCAGACAACTTAAGCATGGACAAGAAGCAGTTATGAGGAAGTCAAGTGGGTCTCTGATCAGTTAAAAAATACAGCTATGTAGGTCAACAGACACATCATACATGGCAAGTCATAACACATACTGGCTTCAAGTAAACCACCAGTGTCAGGCAGCCACTCGGCCTGTCTTCAAAGCCTGCACATGGATGGTGGCTGACACAAACATTGGCGTTGAGGGACCTATGCACATTCTGCTTGACGGACACTGAGCAAAAAGCAAAGGTGGAAATTAACAAGTGCTGATGAGGTGTGAGACAGGCCAGTGAAGGGCATGGTGTGAGGAGTCAGAGCACATCCTGTACCTCATCTTTAACTCGAGTGTGCCTGGTAGGGAGGGAGGGCAAGACGTAAACAGGTTCTTCTTCTTCCCTCCCCTTGAGACACAGATGAATATGAACTAACTACTACTTGTGGGTTGTGGCATGGGGGGAGGTGGCAGGGATGTACAGACCTCCACAGCACCTCACCACAGCACCCCTGCCCCTCCCACCCCCAGCACTGCAGAGGAGCATTAGGTGGGATGCCTGAGTGTGAGGGTGGGAGGCAGGGAGGGCACATGCCAGCACACTGGAATGAACCACCACAGGAGATAAACTTAAAGGCAGTAGAGAGGCTGAGAGGAGATGATGGGGATGTCAAGGGGGATTCAAATAAAGTTATGACATTTATGGGGAACTTTGGGGTGCTGTGAAGGGAGGCAAGGAAAAAAGGGTGATATCATGTTGTTTTAGATGAGGCTGTAACAAACTGAATAAAATCTATGGACATGTTATGTAATGGTGTTGGTGGTAGGGAGGATGTATGGAGCTACATAACCACATGAGACTGTGGAGGGATACATGGGGATGTGTTGAGGGATGTCAAGGGGAGTGTGGGAGATGATACAAGGTGGCAGGAAGGGGATGAGGATGGCTTTGAAGTGGGCAGTGGTGAGTGCCCTGCCTGACACACAAGCCCACAATGGACCAGCACTATGGGCAGTCAGTGTTGATGTGGCAGCAGTAGATGAGCAGCAGCACTTCACGAGGGCGGCCCTCAGCGTCACATCCTTGCCGCAGGGGAACATGGTCCATGGCATGACCTCCCAGATGGACATGTCTGCCAGCCCTGCCACTCAGGGTGTTAAGAGTTTCAACCTTGTCATTTTTCTTGTTTTTAAAGTTTGTTGGCACAGTTTTCAGGTGCAAGTAAGCTTTTCACAAGTACACAAGGTGTGTACAGAAGCATCAAGGCAGACAGGCCATATATTCTTTCAAGAACACAGTCACACTCCATAGGCACTGAGAGTTGGCCTTGGTGCAGACAGCTAACTTAATTATAGGCAGGTGTGGCACTGCTGGGATGGTGTTTCATGCCACACAGTGCCGTGACAGTTTGGTGTTGGCGCTGCCGCCGCTGCCTCCCTTGCCGGGCTACTGACACTCCAACAAGACACTAATGTTCTCAGGCACAGGGAACTTTGAGGAAATTTCTGAGGGTCTTTGAAAACAGAGGGTGGAGAGGGGAAGAGGTGTGTTGGGGGGTGGGATGGACTAAGGAAAGGGGCTGATTGGAGAGGGATAGCAATGGGTACAAGTGTGGAGGGACTGAAGGGAATGGAGGGGCAAGTGAAGAAGTATGGAATGAAGTGGTTGAAGCAGTAATATTTTTTTGTTCTTTTTTTGTTTGGCAGGTAAGGTGTTGTTTTAAGGTAGTGGAAACTGCAGCATTGCTTTTTAAAACAGTCCTTTCCTCTTTTTGGGTTTCTCTTTCCCATCCACATGCCTGTAGAAGAAAAGAAATAAAAGACAGTCAGCAACCAACCAAGAAAATATGCACACGAAAAATCCTCGCCCACAAAAGCACACAACTCTGGCAAGCAATGCAATATTTACCACAGCCTTGTGTGGAGAGAGAGAGAGAGAGAGAGAGAGAGAGAGAGAGAGAGAGAGAGAGAGAGAGAGAGAGAGAGAGAGAGAGAGAGAGAGAGAGAGAGATAAGGGGGGGGGGGTAGGTCTTAATTCAAAAGGAGCATATATCATTGTTATGGTCTGTGGTAAAAGGCTGATTGAGTTTTGCCAAAGTTTGTAGCATTGGGCTGGACTTGCCGTGTTCCCAGCCACCGCATCACACAAGTCTACAGTACTGTACAGCGCTGCAGGCCAAATGGTGTCGCCCTGCGTGTGAAATTATGCAAAGAAAGCCAACACTAGTAGGTGAAGTGAGACAAGATGAGGAGGAGGAGAAAATGAGAAGTGAAGACTACAATACAGATATTATGGAAGGAGGAGGAGTAAGTGTTTGTGGTCTAGAAAAATAATAATAAAGATATCAAAATAGGGAAAAGAAAGTAAATGTAAGGAGTACAGTATACAAAATGACATTTCATACAAAACATAAAAAGGGAAACGGAAATAAAAGTAACTTAACAAATCTGAGGAAAGGTGATGGTACAGGAAAACAAGAAGCACTTCTGACCTGATATCAAGATGTCAAATGAAGGGGTGAGAAATATATGTTTAAAATTATTAGATGACAAAATAAATAGTTACCTAATTCTTTTACAGGAGGAATGATCAAAGTGCTTTACTGTACATCTGAACAGGTATCTGAGACTCATATTTTGGGAGGCAACAGGTTTTGGGTTCAGTTCACCGGTCATGCTGGATTCAATGAGGTAGATCAATACAAATTGCAGCTTCAAAATACCCTACAGAGTCCTACATTCCTTAAGCCTTGCTGTTTGTGACTAAGTGGTTGTCTGTCTGTGTGTGTGTGTGTGTGTGTGTGTGTGTGTGTGTGTGTGTGTGTGTGTGTGTGTGTGTGTGTGTGTGTGTGTGTGTGTTTCACTGTTTGATCTGCTGCAGTCTCTGACGAGACAGCCAGACATTACCCTACGGAACGAGCTCAGAGCTAATTTTTTCTGATCTTCGGATAGGCCTGAGACCAGGCACACACCACACACCGGGACAACAAGGTCACAACTCCTGGATTTACATCCCATACCTACTCACTGCTAGGTGAACAGGGGCTACACGTGAAAGGAGACACACCCAAATATCTCCACCCGGCTGGGGAATCGAATCCCGGTCCTCTGGCTTGTGAAGCCAGCGCTCTAACCACTGAGCTACCGGGCGTGTGTGTGTGTGTGTGTGTGTGTGTGTGTGTGTGTGTGTGTGTGTAAATTGTCTCATCTCTCATCTGTTGTTGTAAACATTATGAGGGTAAGGAAGTGTGTGTACAGTGTTTACAGTGTTGTATGCAGCATTCAAGCAGTGCTGTCCTCCCCATACTTGGTGACAAGAACTCTGGGCTGAGGAGTTTATCACCTGAGGGCAAAGTAACATTCTAAGTCACTAAGCTATGGTCTCTCCTGCTCACTGGCTTTCATGTTTGTTCTGTTTTAAAACATGAAAAAAACTGATCTTTCATTTCTGGCAAAACTCTTACATGTATTTTTTTCAGTTTACTGGATTATTTTACACCAACAATCCAGCAACATAAAAGTTAATGAAGAGTTTTGAAAGAAATATTCCTAACAGCAGGTAGGAGCACTGCATAGTGACTGCTGCTGTGCCTTCAGGACATAAACACTGCAGCGCCAGCGCCCGTGGCACCGTCCGTGTACACCATGCAGGTTACAGTTACAGGAGTCAAGATGCTCATCAGCTTCTCTACTGCACTAATTCTTCTCTATTATCTATACAAATCTGAAATTTCACAGATTTTGTCTCATTTATTGCAATAACATTGGAAAAAAAATTATCAAATTCATCATATTTCCTCCTCAAGTACCTAAAATATATCTTTATTGAATACCTGAAATCAACAATTGATTAAATACTTAAAGAAAAGTGCATTTAGTATAAAGTGTAAGCATTAGTTGCCAAGTTGTTGTGCATTCAGTACATGAAGCAAAACCTTTCTCATTAAGATGTAACTCTGAAACTTTCCTGACAAGTGGAGGTAAAAGCTTTATCATGAAGTAACACTTACAGTTCTCAAGAAAACAGATAAAAAATTTTGAGTTAAAATATCAAGACAAGAGAAATCTCCTTCAGGTTCGGCTCACTGTCAGGACGAGTGTATAGTTTTGCAGCAATGATCAAGGTTTTACTGTGTATTTCAAGAGGCACTGACAATACGATATTTCAGAACACAATATCTGTGACGAGAAACAGGCTGTGGCACACAGCACACAGGAGGCAGCACAGGCTGGCAGTGCTGGTGGAGGCAATGCAGCAAAAATACCACAAAAAATACCAAGCTTCTGCGAGCAAAACAAAGGTGAGGTGGCGTCCTACACACCCTTGGCACATGGGGCGGCTGGACTAAAGCTTAGGGATGAGGGCAACAAGCGGGAGCGAACTAGCGGTGCCAGAAATGCAAACTTGATCGAGAGCTCCATTTGCTGTGGGACACAAGAGGGAATTAGTGGGAGAACACCAACTCTCATTATAAACATGGGAGGCTACACAGATCATGCACATCTAAAATAATAAAAACAATGATAAAAAAAAAAGCATGGGAGGCATCTATGTGAGTAAAGGTGTGCATGTGTACTTGTGTGTGCGTGAGGGTGAGGGTGAGGGTGAAGGGCAGGATGAGGAGGGAAGGGGAGGGACAAGGTGTGAACTTCTGCTGGTCACTTAGGGTTGGCTGGTGGCGTCCCACGTGCAGCGTGGCTCTTGTGGCAAGCTAGTAAGTGCCAATCTTTACAAAATAAAGTTCTAGGTGTTATCAACAAAGGGTGTTTGATTACATTGGGGTCTGGAGGGGCTATGTACATTATTCAATGGGAGGATCACTTCTGAACCAAGTACTGGACAGGTCTGTCTGCAGCCGCTCACTCACAGGTGGCAGCACTGCGCCATCCTGCAACCAGTGACTCCCCTCGCAGCAAAGGTCTTGGTGGTGCTAAGAACAAGACTACACTGTTGCTAAGATGGTGTGACTTCTGATGAAAAGAAATTCATGCTTCTTTATAAAATCCTTTATTTATGTTTGGCTGCCAATGTAATGCCACTGAGGAGTAAATGTTTAGAGCTGTAGGCAGTTAACATAAGTTGATTACTTATCACAGGGAAGCATTTGATCACCTTGTGAAATACAACATCAAACATGTAACAGAATTAATAAAAAACTTAAATTACAGATGCACTTGAAGAGAACAACACTGAGCAGAATGAGTGTTAATTATGTCTGGTACATCCACACAGCCACAGGATGAACTGGTGGGCACAACAACAACAAAGTTCAGGATCCAGCGTTAGTGGGAGAGATGCCGCCTCCGTGCCATCCACCACGGCAAGTTAGTCTTTCAATCCAAACACCAGGAAGAGACTCGGGTGAAGGAAGCAAGTTAATGTCTTCCTGGACACATCACTGATCCAGTAGCAAGAAGACTTGAATGATTCATTTTCAACCAAATAATATTAAGTTCCCACATAGGAACATGTTATTACTGTTAGAGAAACTGACACTAGCAGGAGACAAATTGAGAAGGCGGCTTGCAGCAAGTTTAGAGGTATACTAATCTTAAAACTCAGCATGCAAAGAGATAGTGACGGCAATAATGTTAAGATACAAAGAGCCTCAATCATGTTATCTTGATGGTGTGGATGGCTTGGTCACCTTCTGTCTGTTATCCTGAGACAAGACAGCTTATGACACAATGGCCTGCTTCATTCTTGTAGGGCAGCCAATTTCTTTATGGTAGTACTTTTAAAGCAAGCAGAGAAGTGACCCTCAAACTAGAAGTGATGCTCTTGCTCTCTTCTCATGCCTGGGAGTATTTATTGATGGGTACACTGTTCGCCCTGTTTGAATTTATGTCTGGGAAGAGAGTAGGTGCGGGAGAACTTTGGGGAGCTCTTCCGAGAGCTTCCGGATGTGGTGCTGGAGGCCAGGGAAGAAGTCCTGTCAGTGGGAGTGACAGCCTGGGTTAGTTACAGGGCCACCCCTCTCACTGCTACTCTAACATGCTCACTTCTCCCTCCCTTCTTGTTAAGTAAAGAGTGTTTCTTGCTGATGTGTAGTGTTGATGTCTTTCATTATGCTGATAAGGACTGGTGACCATGTGAGAGGTCTGAATTTGTGTGGCACTCATCCTTCTTTCATCCTTTGAAAGGTTAACAAGCAGCAGATATTGATTTTGTAGGGATATCTGCTTAGAATTTAAATGGCTGGTATTATATCAAATACATGTAACTAAGTTAGGAGAGTAATTTGTTTAGCCCTGCACTCCTGCAATGGTGGGTCATCCTGTGATTCATGGAACAGATGCTGCATTCATACACAGGGGGTTTAAGTGAGTCT
Source organism: Portunus trituberculatus (assembly GCF_017591435.1). Taxonomy (NCBI): domain Eukaryota; kingdom Metazoa; phylum Arthropoda; class Malacostraca; order Decapoda; family Portunidae; genus Portunus; species Portunus trituberculatus. The sequence continues at coordinate 12,977,061 of NC_059286.1, forward strand.
CTTCCTTCCCCCAACACACACATGAAAGTTACTAAAGCCCTGCTGCCACATACTATGGTTGTGAAGTGTCTGTCCTCCTTAAACACTACCTTCATTGTACACTACAAACACATGACTACATACACTATATAATGCACTGACCTTGTCCTCTTTCAAGCTTTAAACATTTAGTTCCTTAAACTGAGGCCACAAAATGTTCCTTGAAAGATCTACTGTCACTAAAAACTTTTATAAATATGTACATTTTCTACAAATTCTTGATAAATGCTCTAGTATTTATAACAAAAATCACTGGCATTCCATAACTGTACACAATTATAAATGGAAACTACCAAGTCATTCATTACTTGAGCATTCAGTATCTGCCCTCACCTCTGCCCCACCACTTCATGACTTCTGACTCAGACTGAGGTAATACAAAGAATGCTGCATAGCATTTTCTTGCTGTTCTGAATCTATTTACTAAAAAATATAACAGCAGAGAATGAACTTGTGCATGACCACAATGGCTGATAGCAGGTATTACACAAAGGAAACAGGACTTCCAGCTCACTTAAAAATAAAAAGCCTGAGAGATCTTTGTTTAAAGCTTCCCCTTAAAAGCATCATAGAAACACAGAGATATTAATCTAAAGATTAATCTTAACAGGAAGCAGGCTGAGGGATTGAATCCCTAGCAGGACAATCATGGTGGCAGGACTCCAACACACTGATCACCATGGCATAGGTGGACACTGGCTGCCCATGCATTCATGATGACACTACCCAATGACTTGCTAAGTAGACTAAACTCTGACTAGACCTTCCAGGATAACAAACTGGTGTCCTGGATCCTGACAAACAGCGATGGGGTGAAGGACGGCAGTGCCTGACAAAACAAGACACACACCATGCACACAATGCCAGGCATGGAGCGAGAATGAGTGACACATGCATGGCACACTATGTTAATAATTTTTTTTTCATGCAGTGTGGGGTGGGACTGGGTGAAGAGGGAGAGGGATGGTGGTGGGGGGAGGGGGGGAAGGGAACATATATACTTTCATCATTCTCTTCCTTATGAGTGGCTAGTCTAAGTCAATGAATTGCTCACTTTGTCTGTGCTGCTAGGGAGGCATTTGGAATACAGGTATATTCCTGGTAGTGTACAAAATAATCTGAAAATTGAAGCTTTTAAGTTAAAAAATTGGCCTAAATATGCATACAAAAAAAGTCATGACTCCTGAAAGTAGAATCAGTTATCAAGATGCCTAAAAAATTGAAACCAAAACAAAATTGGGGCAAGATAAAATGAGTTAAAGTCCTAAAAGAGAGTTGGGCAAGATAGGATGTGTAGGTGTAGCAGGGATGAACTTCATTCCTCTCCATAAACTACACACACCACTATGTACTGTGAACACACTGAGGCTGCACCAACACAGTCACCACTCATGACTAGACAGCAAACACAGACAGGTTTCTTCTGATGGAGTTTACTTTGAGGTGACAAGCTCATGGTGTTCTAGGCTTATGAAGAAGACAAGACACAAAGTTTTCCCTGAGTTGATAACCTAGTGGACTTGGAGAGTGTTGGGTGAAAGGGAGGAACAAGAGTGGTGGAAGCTTGCACTATTAGCTCAAGCCTCTCAGCTCTGCAGGGAAATGTCTTCACTGCAGCCATGGCATACAATTTCCAGGAGAGAGATGGAAAGGAGTGTGTCAGGAAAAACAACCATGTAAACAGATGGAAATGTATGAAAGCTATAAAAGGAATAAAATGCTTAAACATAAATCAAGGATAAGATGCTTAAACATAAATTTAGAAGAAATGAGATATAAATGCAACATGAAAAAACTCATATACCAAAGATCAATAGTAAATTATAATTGAAATTCAATGGGAATATGAATCATTAAAAATTATAAAAAAGACTGAAAATATACCGAGAATAGTTATTAGGTATCAAGAATATTAAGATCAAAGTATAAAATAAAAATTTAACATCTGTTATGAAGAAAGCATTGTAGAGGGGCAAAGAAAAATCCATAACTGTCCTGAGAGAGTCAGCACCCGAGGAAGGCACAAACCAGGTAGAAAAGTATAATCAGGTACATGAAAAGCCTATCAGCCATAGCTTACAGCCGAACAGCCAGCCTCAGCCTCAGCCATAGCACTCTTACCTATAAAGGCTCAATCTGATTAACACACACACATTCTCTCTCTCTCTCTTTCACACACACCCATGCACACTCACTTTAAAGCCTTATTGAAGAAGGTATTAGCTGATCATGAGGCCTTACACTATTGCACTGCACACACACACACACATTCTCTCTCTCTCTCTCTCTCTCTTTCACACACACATGCACACTCACTTTATAGTCTTACTGAAGAAGGTATTAGCTAATCACGAGGCCTTACACTGTTGAACTGCACACACACACACAGTTAAAAAAATGAAGTTAAAAGAGGAGGCAGGAATAAGGAATGTTGACAGAAGTATAAATATATGTTTCCTGTCTTGGTGGAAATGAGAGAATTCCATGCAAAGGACATGCACCTGATGTGTGAGAGAGAGAGAGAGAGAGAGAGAGAGAGAGAGAGAGAGAGAGAGAGAGAGAGAGAGAGAGAGAGAGAGAGAGAGACCTACTATTAAACACAAACACACACACACAGAAAAGAAAGAAAGAAAGATAGAAAGAGAGAGACCTTCCACTATAAAGTAAGCACGCACGCACGCACACACACACACACACATGCACGCACACACACACACATACACACAAAAAAGAAAGAAAGATAGAAAGAGAAAGAGAGAGACCTTCCACTATCAAGCATGCACACACACTCACACATACACATACACACACACACACACACACTACTCACTCTCTGCTTATGGACTCGAGGGATTTGCGCCTCAGTTCATCCACAGTGGTGCCATTTGCCGCCTCCCAAGCCTTGCGCTCCTTCTCAAACCTCTCCCGCTCTTCCTCAAGCTCTGTAAAGTCTGCCTCCAATTTCTTGCGCATTGACTCTTTACGTTTCTCAAGCTGTGGAGTTGAGGTGAGGATAGGTTAGGTTAAGGATAAAATGCTACCCACAGTGAAAATAAAGAGTGGCAGGTTTACTCAATCTAAGACAACAATTTTACATGCTGAAGTCAAGGAATAAAGCACTCACATCATTCTCAAGGTCGCTGATCTTTGTCATTTTCTCCTTCACCTTCATCTCAAACACCAGCTCCATTTCAATCTCCATCTTCTTCATGCGGTTTGTGTGCTCCTTCTTCTCCTCCTCCATTTGTGCTAGTGGGTTCCTGTGGTGGGAAAGCATGGGCTGATTATCATTCCCTCCTTGGTGACTCAGAATTGTAGAAACTTACTGGTGAAATCAGTGATGGATTTTGGGTAACACGTATTGAGGGGATTCGCATATCAAAGGCTGGATTGGTGAAGGATGGGCAACACTAAAATGAATTACAGCTGTTGAGGTAGCAATTGTGAAGCTATGAATGGTGAATCAATGAAAAGTCTTGGGTTAATATGTTTGTGGGAATATCAGTACAGAATTCATACCTTACATTTATCAATCATGATCAGTAAATTCATGCTATAACTTCTCCACTCTTTCAAAACTCCACATAATTTCATCCAGTACTTCATTGAACCTCCATACAATTCCACCCACACTCCACTGAACCTCCATACAATTCCACCCACACTCCATAGAACCTCCATACACATCAACCCAGACTCCATTGAACCTCCTGTACAATTCCATCTAATCCACGTTTAAACTCCCATACAATATCACTAGTCACCCTTCAAACCCCTATACAATTCCACAATTCTTTGAAACCCCCATACAATTCCACTGGTCACCCTTTGAAACTCCAATACAATTCCACTAGTCACCCTTTGAAACCCCCATACAATTCCACTGGTCACCCTTTGAAACACCCATACAATTCCACTAGTCACCCTTTGAAACCCCCATACAATTCCACTGGTCACCCTTTGAAACACCCATACAATTCCACTAGTCACCCTTTGAAACCCCCATACAATTCCACTGGTCACCCTTTGAAACACCCATACAATTCCACTAGTCACCCTTTGAAACACCCATACAATTCCACTGGTCACCCTTTGAAACACCCATACAATTCCACTAGTCACCCTTTGAAACCCCCATACAATTCCACTGGTCACCCTTTGAAACACCCATACAATTCCACTAGTCACCCTTTGAAACCCCCATACAATTCCACTGGTCACCCTTTGAAACACCCATACAATTCCACTAGTCACCCTTTGAAACACCCATACAATTCCACTGGTCACCCTTTGAAACACCCATACAATTCCACTAGTCACCCTTTGAAACCCCCATACAATTCCACTGGTCACCCTTTGAAACCCCCATACAATTCCACTAACCCTTTGAACCCCATACAATTCCACCTATTCCCTCTTCAAACTCCACAAGTCCCCCAGTGAACCCCCATAGAATTCCACCCAGTACTCCACTCAACCCTATATATCCAGCAAATCTCCCTTCAAACTCCACCCTTTGAACCTCCATACACTTCCACCTGCTTCCACTCACTTATTGGTCATCTTAATCTTGCCGTCCGTTCCGCCCACCCCGGCCAGCTTGCGGCAGCGGTAGTTCTCGTAGTGGACGTTGTTGGTGACGTCCTTGAGGTCCTGCATGTGTGTCCGGATCATCATGTTGCGCAGAGGGATGAAGTCACAGTGCTCGATGTTCTCCACTGTTGGTAAAGGTGGTGGTGGTGATGGTGTTAGGTAACGAGAGAGAGAGAGAGAGAGAGAGAGAGAGAGAGAGAGAGAGAGAGAGAGAGAGAGAGAGAGAGAGAGAGTTACACACACACTGCATCATATTCTTTACAATAAAAAAAAAACAGCAACACACACACGCACACACAATGCATCATATTCTGTACAGAAGACAAGGCAACACACACACACACACACACACACACACTGCATCATATTCTGTACAGTAGAAGGACAAGGCAACACACACACACACACACACACACACACACACACACACACACACACACACACTGCATCATATTCTGTACAGTAGAAGACAAGGCAACACACACACACACACACACACACACACATCTCTGGGAGGGAGCAAGGTATGGGTCTCGGTCTGGGTCCAGCCATCTGGGGCGAGGGGGCCCAGTTGCTGGCGGCTCACATACGTACGTAAATTATTTTGAAAATGCCATTTCGCAAAAGGGCAGCTGGACACAAATGATATGTAAAATTTGAATCACCATAATTTGAAACTTATTTATCGAAGATAAAAATATTACCGGGCTGAGCAACAATAGAAATATTTCAAGGGACACGCAGATATAAATGTTCTAACTTTGACCTCCTTAAAAACAATTCAAAAGCCCACACATTCGGTTCAACAGGATAGCGAACAATTTCTAAAAATTAGCGCCATCTTTAGAAAGTATCCAAACATTTTTACATGGCAAAATAAAAAAATAAATATTTATATACAGACGCTTTTTCCAATATTAACGAGGCTATAAATCACTCTTAACGACCATATACCTAGTTTATCAGAAGCACAACACAATTTTACAATCATAAACGATTCTTTGATACCACAAACACTTCATTACAGGCTCTATTAAAAAATCATCTATAGCGAGTTGGAAAATTTTGAAAGGAAAATGGGCTCTTATCTAAACCATAAATAACCTCAAGCGCAACGTATTTCACCACACAAACCTATGAAAACACGCAAAACACACCTGGATGTGTTCAGAAACCAGTAAAGTGAACTCATAAGCCAAAATAAATGAACTAAGAACAATAATAAAAAATAATGTTTGAACTAGACAAGCTGGGGCAGGCTGACCAATCACGGCGGCCGAGGTTGATGACGTCACAACATGGCCGTCCGTGCCTCCAGTCCTCCACCAATCAGCTGCTTTCCTTCACTAGGCCTTCATAACACGAAAATCAGGCAATGGCACATATATTTCAACATCGGACATGAAAGACTGGGCCTGCAGCTCTACTCTGTGACATGTCTGGCGTATGATGAGAGAGAGAGGAGTCAGATAATGGCTGAGATAAGCACAGACTGAGTCGTTTGTTTGTTTACTCATTATTTAGGGGTTTTACATTTCCTACTGGTGTTAATTCTCTATTAGTGTACCGGGATTAGGAGGGCTGAGTTGAGGAAGGTTAGAACGTATTAGCGCGATGAAGTATCGAGTCACTCACAAACAATACTATGGGAAGGGAAACCTCGTAATATATTCGCCTCACTTAATTGTTTGTTATAGCCAATTCGTTGATGTTTCGTCCTTGGGGTTACGAATGTTGGGTTATGTCATGGCAACACCGTGAAATAATGAGTTACAGCAATACATTACTTACGTCTCCTGGTGAACTGTCCCTGGTGGTTGGCACTCCATCCACTAATATACACAAAAATGTTAACCTTTGCTTACTGAGAGGTTTCAAACACGCCATTCTTTCCGTTATCATTACTATTATCACTGTTTTGGGCTTCATCACTCCCACTGCCTCTCGCTACACGTCCTATCTCCGCCACGACTCACGATAATCTAACAACAACGGGTCACGGGTCACGACGCGGTTATTACTTACTACGGGATACGCTTCTACCCAGACTCAACAGGAATAGAACAGTCAGTATGATAATGATATACTATAATCTGCGAACTATTACGAAGCAACACTATCATGGTAAATACGAGTATGACTTTAAAAATGTTAGAAATTCGTCAGTATATGAAATAGAGGATAAAAAGCTTTTTCGAGAGAGAGAGAGAGAGAGAGAGAGAGAGAGAGAGAGAGAGAGAGAGAGAGAGAGAGAGAGAGAGAGAGAGAGAGAGAGAGAGAGAGAAGTATGATGATTAAAGAAGCAGTACAAGTTAATGAATCAGTAAGGAATGATAAAGCTTTATAAACAAAGAAAATAGATAAATAATAAAATAAATTATGAAAGGAGGTGGAAAAAATGCAAAATAGGAGTTGGAGAAGGACAAGAAGAAGAAGAAGAAGAAGAAGAAGAAGAAGAAGAAGAAGAAGAAGAAGAAGAAGAAGAAGAAGAAGAAGAAAAAGAAAACAAGAAGACAAAGAAAACAAGAAGAAGAAGAAGAAGAAGAAGAAGAAGAAGAAGAAGAAGAAGAAGAAAACAAGAAGAAGAACAAGAACAAGAACAAGAAGAACAAGAAGAAGGACTAAAACTTTCTAACCAATACTTATTCTTATCAACTCAGCTTTTACTATCCCTTGCCCCAACACAATTTTCCTCCCAGCATTCCTTCACCTTCCTCGTCACTCTCTCCCTCTTGTGTGGTATCTTCAGCTCCAATACCCCTTACCTCCCTCATTCCTAGCATACCCTTTCCTTCCTCTCCCTCCTCTCCTCTTCTCTTCACTGCAGTCTCATATTACCTGCCATCTTTCCTCCCTCTCCTTCACTTCTACACCTTGATATCAGTCTCTTTCTCTCCTCTTCCCTCTTTTTTCATTGCCTTCTTGTCATTTCATCCTGTCATGTTTGCTCTCCTATCCTTTTCCTTCTTCATCACTATTCTCTCCCCTGCTTTTTATCTTTAGCATTTCTTCTTTTGTCTCTTTATCTTTCTTTCTCTGTTTATCACACAGTCTTTATCTTAACCTTTTCTCTCTCTTCATCCTAATTATCACTCTCTCTCTTCTCATCACTCATTATTTCTTTCTTTCTTTACTTCTCATCACTACTCTTCCCTTATATATTTTCCTTCCTCTCTACTTATCACTATTCTCTTCTTCCTTTAGCCTGATTGTGCTAACTGCATGCCTCCCATCCTCCCATGGCCTTGCTGTACAAAACTTTGTTCTTCCTCTCACCACTACTCTGTCCAGCTCTCTAATACATGAGTTGACCAGTATCTTCAAACATTCATCCCTTTCAGTAGTAACTCTGAAACTCTCTGTCTGCTTCTATATTTCCACATTCCTATAGTAACTCTGAAACTCTCTGTCTGCTTCTATATTTCCACTTTCCTGTGACCTGAACTCATTCAAGAGAGAGGTTGCAAGACACTAATCCTCTGTTTTAGATTAGCCCTTCTGACTGTATGGGGACCAGCACATTAGTGGACCTTTTTATATACCTATTATTGTTGCCCGTAGCCAATGCCCCTCCGACATAAGAAAAATAATTCATCTTCCCTTACTTATTTCTTTTCATAATTGAGTGAGTGTTTGTTTAATATTTCTTGCTTTAGTTATGATATCTTAACTGCTTCACTGCTTTAGTTCTTCACTAGTATCATTGTAAAACTCACTGATTGCATAAAAAAACAACAATAAGACTATTGTATCAAATTAATAAATAAAGTAGACCAAAAAATAAAACAAATCAATGAAAAAAAACTAGAAAAACATAAATAACAAATAAAAACATAAGTGATTACATAAAAAAAATAATAGAATGAAAAAAAAAAAAAAAAAAAAAAAAAAAATACAAATAAATAAATAAATCAAAACTATTTAACTGCACACATTCAATCCACCATCCACCAAGTGATCCACCAGCTCACCTTCCACAACTCCCCAAGGGTACTTCCTGCCCCGGACCTTCTTCCCGTCCACCTCCACCGTGGTGTTGGAGCCGACCACAGCGAAGGGAACCCGCTGCTTCATCTTGGTGCTGGTGGCATCTCCCTCCTCGTCAGGGAACTCATAAATCTTGATCTTGTGCTGCGCTATTTCATTCAGGACCTAGTAAGGGGGAAAAACAGGGGCAAATTAGTTAGTGTGAGGGAAACAAGGTGAATCAGTTAGTGTGTGTGTGTGTGTGTGTGTGTGTGTGGTGTGGGGGGAACAGCGGTGAATTAATTAGTGTGCAGGAAACAGGGAAAACCATTAAGTGTGTTTTTTCGTGAGGGAAACAGGAAATAAAGTTAGTGTGAAGGATACCTGGTGAATCATTTAGTGTGTGTTGTTGTTGTGGGGGAAACAGGGAAACAGAGTAAGTGTGAGGGAAAGAGGGTGAATCAAATAGTGTGTGTGTTGTCATGGGGGAACAGGGATAGTATAGAGGTAGTGTGAGGGGGAACAAGATTAATTAGTTAGTGTGTGTGTGTGTGTGTGTGTGTGTGTGTGTGTGTGTGTGTGTGTGTGTGTGTGTGTGTGTGTGTGTGTGTGTGTGTGTGTGTGTTTCACTGTTTGATCTGCTGCAGTCTCTGACGAGACAGCCAGACGTTACCCTACGGAACGAGCTCAGAGCTCATTATTTCCGATCTTCGGATAGGCCTGAGACCAGGCACACACCACACACAGGGACAACAACGTCACAGCTCCTCAATTTACATCCCGTACCTACTCACTGCTAGGTGAACAGGGGCTTCACGTGAAAGGAGACACACCCAAATATCTCCACCCGGCCGGGGAATCGAACCCCGGTTCTCTGGCTTGTGAAGCCAGCGCTCTAACCACTGAGCTACTGGACTGTGTGTGTGTGTGTGTGTGTGTGTGTGTGTCATGAGGGAAGAAGGAATATAGAGTTAATGAGAGGGAAAGGGGAATCAGTGTGTGTTGTCATGGTGGGAGAAACAGGGAAAAAGAGTTAGTGTGAGGGAAACAGGAATATAAAGTTAGTGTGAAGGAAGCAGGGAGAATCAATTAGTGTGTGTGTGTGTTGTCATGGAGGGAAACAGGCACGGTATAAAGTTAGTGTGAGGGAAATAGTGTGAATCATTTAGTGTGCTGTTGTATTATCTATTTTTCTCTTTTTTATATATAATGAAGAAAATAGTGATTTAGTTAGTGTGAGATAAACAGGGTGAACCAGTCAGTGTGTGTGTTGCTGTATTAATCTTTTTTTTCTTCTTTTTCCATCTATAATAAAGGAAACAGGAATTTTGGTCATGTTTGTTATTGTACTTATTTTCTTATTTGTAATGAAGAAAGTGCAGGAAATTTATTGGCGTGTTGTTGTATTTATCCATTTTTTATCTGTAATTAAGAACGCACATAGATTTTGTCACTGTTCATTTGGTAATTAGTTATTTTCTTTTACCTACAATGAAAAACAAGTATAGTATAGTTAGTATGTGTTGCAGTACTTTCTTTTTCAGCCTACAATGGAGAAAAGATCGCAGCATTTGGTGATTAAGTCTTGCAGTACTTCTTAATTCTTTATCGTGGAATATGGGGGTTGTGATAAGATTTACAGACTTCAGTTTAGTTTATGTATTAGTATGTCTCTCTCTCTCTCTCTCTCTCTCTCTCTCTCTCTCTCTCTCTCTCTTTGGTTAAATTGTTTATAGTTTTTTGTGAGATGATGTGTGGAGTCAGGCTCACTCTCTTTATTTTTCTAGTCTTTATATAGCTTTTAGGATCTCTCTCTCTCTCTCTCTCTCTCTCTCTCTCTCTCTCTCTCTCTCTCTCTCTCTCTCATACATTAATTCACCTGTATTTAATTTTTCTCACCTCATTCCCTTTCATTTTTTCACCTGTTTCTAGTCTTTTGGCCTGCCTCTCTCTCTCTCTCTCTTTCCTTTATTTCCTCGCCTCATCCCTACACTCACCTGTTTCTTGAGGTGCTGGCACTCGTCGGGGGTGAGCGTGTCGGCCTTGGCTATGACGGGAATGATGTTCACCTTGTCGTGCAGCCGTCGCATGTACTCCACGTCTAGCGGCTTCAGGCCATGACCAGATGGAGCGATGAAATACAGGCAACAGTGGACCTATGGGAGCAGGAAAAAAAAGGTCAGTTTGTGTGAGTTTATTATTTTAGACAGAAAAAATAAAGGTTAATGTTGTTTTGATATTGTTTTCTTATTTTGTGTTTAGTTCCATTTTTCTTTGTTTATTTATTATTTTCAAAGAGGAAAATAAGGAGGTTATTTATTTATTTTTTTAGTGTTGTTTTGGTTTTGTTTTTTATTTTGTGTTGAGTTGCATTTCTTTTTAATGTTAGAGGAAAAAGCTCTGGCCAAGGCAACATGAAAAGAAGAAAATAAATCAATACATAAATAAAAAAAAATAAATAAATAAAATAAAAAATAAAAAGCCCACTTAGTTGCCGGTTCCCTTGCAGGTTTGAGAGAGTTAGCTATCAAAAGAATAAATATCTTGAAACCTCCTCTTTTTTTTCTATTTCTTTGTCCGGGCATGCATTTTTTGTTTCCATAGTTTCTTAGGTTTGCTTTCTTTGTTTGGTAATACATTGTTTGTTTCTATAATTTTTCTTTATTTACTTGGCTATGCAGTACATCTTTTCTCTCTATATTACTTTTCTTTGGGTATACAGCTTTCAATTTTAACCTAATACTAAAATATCTTGCAGTGGTCTGATTATATAGCAATTGTTCATACTTTGCAGAGAGAGAGAGAGAGAGAGAGAGAGAGAGAGAGAGAGAGAGAGAGAGAGAGAGAGAGAGAGAGACCCAGTTCATTCCTCCCTTGCTGTAGAATCAACAAATGGAAGGGGAAAGGTGGAAACGGACAAACAGACAGACTGACACCCACCTCCCTCTGCACAGTGACAAGATAAACAAGACAGAACACATGCGCACACACACACACACACACATATTGCCAACCCGGAAAAGAACACTAGCAATTCAGACAAAGACGTTATTTTTGGCACCAACGTTAAGTATTTGTATTGCCGGGACACTCATATTTTATTCCCCTGCATTGCTGTTGGTTTAGTTTACATATCTCCGCATCACAATCTCCGTGTCTCGGCCAGTGAGTGAGTCTGTTTTCAAGTGAGTGTGATGAATATGTTCCCAAAATTCTTGTGTTTACCCTCATTTTCTTGTCTCACTGTATCACCTTTCCATTTCATCCTTGAGGGGAGTTTTGAGTTGTGGTAGATGTTGATGGAGTGTCTCTCTTACTCTATGTCTCTCTCTGCATCTCTATTCATGTATGCATATTCTTTTTGTGTGTTTTCTCTTTTCCATTTTCTTATTTTCTATTCATGTATTTTTCAGTTTTTCCATCATCTTTCTATTTTCTCTACATTTTTCTCATCTCCTCTCTTTCTGCATCTCTGTTCATGCAAGCATATCTTCATTCTTTTCTTTGGGTTTCCTTTTTCTCGTTCATTCTTCATGTGTTTCTCTCTTTCTCTCTCTCTCTCTCTGTGTGTGTCCATGCATACATATCTTTTATTTTCTTCTTTTCTTTATTTATTATTCATATATTTTTTTTCTTTACATCTATTAGACTATATTGAAATCCTACCTTAGTGTGTTCTGTTTATCTCTCTCTCTCTCTCTCTCATACCAATACTCACCCTGGTGTCGCTGATCTGCGTCCGATTCACCCGAGACTCGCAGTTCAGGTACTCCTCATACTTGGATTCCACATAGTTGGTGACTGGCTGCCAGCTGGAGACAAAGTGTAGTGTTAGTCATATGTAAACAAACCTTTCCTTTCCTCACTCTCTATTTCTTGCTTTCTACAGTCTTCCTATTCAATCCTACTTCTTTATTTCTTTATATCTCTTTCCTTTCTGATCTTCTACATCTTTTTCTTCTTTTTACTCTTTCACCTCTTTTCCTTCTCTTCTTAGTCTTCTACTCTACAATTTCTCCTCCTGTCTTCATCTTCTACTCCTCCTCCTTCTCTTCCTTTTCTACTACCCACCAATTCCTCCTCCTTCCTCCTATTTTCTTTCTCTTCTTATTCCTCTACTTTCTTTCTCTCTTCACATCCTTTCCTCCATTTCTTCCTCTTCCTATCCCCATCTCCACTTCTTCCTCTCTTCCACTTCTACTTCACTGCCCCTCCTCTTCTTCATCCTCCTATTCCCTCCTACTCCTCCATTTTTTCCTCTTTCTCTCCTACTCCTCCATTTCCTTCTCTGTTCCTTTCCTATTCCTTCACTTCATTCACTTCCCTTCTTATTCTACTTCTTCACTTCATCTTTCTCTCTTCCCTCCCTACTTCTCTATTTCTCCTCTTTGCAGTTCTACTCCTCCATGTCTTCCCCTTCCTTCCTTCCTTCCTTCCTTCCTTCCTTCCTCCTCCTCCTCCTCCTCCAATCCTTCAAGTCTTGCCTAGAGAAGGAGGAGGAGGAGGAGGAGGAGAAGGAAGGGGGGAGGATCAGGATATCAAAGGCAGCTGCTTGTCTGTGGTGAAGAATGGCCAAGGATGTTGACTTGTGGGTTTTTTATGACCAAGTTACATAAGGTTTCAAGTCTCGTGTTCCACCCAGACCCAGACACTCACCAGTCACTGTTGTCCACGGCATCACCAAAGCCCGGCGTGTCCACAACTGTCAGCATCAGGTTGACCCCGTTCTCCTTCAGCAGCACCTTGGTCGTTTCCACCTGCGGGACAAGACAAAGGGAGGTGTGTTAGTGCTCAGATGAAGGGACTATATATACAGTATTAGTGACAAAATTAAACCCTTGAATACCATGATCCATTTCCATATTCATTCTGCTTACTATTTGGTGATTTTATACAGCTTCAGAAAACCCAGGTCAGGGATTAAAATAGTGAAGACTGGCCATTAATCTTCTGACCTCCATAGACCCTTCCTAATGTCAATAAAATGGTCTAATATTACACATATCTCAAGGTAAAAATGTGTCTCAATACTGAGTAGGTTAATGTTGAGATGAAAGGAGGTGTATTAGTGACAAAAGCAAAGGTGATATATCAATTTGAGGTGAAGGGAGGTATATTAGTCACAAAATTAAAGGGGTTAGGTTAATGCTGAGATGAAAGGAGTATTAGTGACAAAATTAAACAAGTTGTGTTAATGTTGAGATGAAGGGAGGTGTATTAGTGACAAAAGCTAAGGAGTTGTGTTAATAATAAAAATTCAAGATGAAGGGAGAAGTATTAATGTTGAAATGAAGGGACATGTACCAACAGCAAAAGTAAAGGAGGTGTGTTAATTAGAGATAAAGGTTAAAGTGGTAATATTGAGAATGAAAGAAATGTTGTTAATGAGATAAAAGAAACCATGACAATAGATGACAGGCAGTGTGTTAATAATGATACAAAGGAGTGTGTTAATACTGAAATGAATGGAGGTGGACATGTATCAGTAACAAAATAAAAGGAGTTGTGTTAATGAAGGATAAAGAAAGGTGTGTTAATATTGAGAGTGAAAGGAGAGATGTTGATAATGAGATAAAAGGAGACATGACAATAGCAACATAATGAAGGAAGGCATGTTTATGATGAGACAGGGAAAAAAAAAATAATAAATAAAAATAAATAAATAAATAATAATAGCATAATGAAAGTAGAAAAATAATGAGACAGGAAGACATACTGATAACAAAATGAAGTAGAAAATAATAAGACAGAGAGACATACTAATAAAATGAAAGTAGAAAAATGAGACAGTGAGACATACTAACAAAATGAAAGTTGAAAATAATGAGAAAGAGGAAAACATACTGACAACAAAATGAAGTAGAAAAAAAAAAAATGATACAAAGGATGACATAAGAAAAATAACAAACCAACAGGAGGCAAGCTAATGGTGTGACAAAGGAACATAACTAATCCTAACTTTAACCAATACAAGAACTGCACAATGAGATATAAAACAATGACAATAACCTGCAGATTTCTACCTAATGTTTGAAATGTGTAGATCAAATAAATACAATCCCTTCCTTACTATAACATAAAAAAGAGGTAAGAGGAACACTTCAGATACAAAGAAACAATATGCTTTCAAGAGTGAAGTGACAAATAGAACAAAGACACTGAATCTCACGTCACTTGTAAATAAACACAACTCCTTCCTTATTGAACCTAAAAAAACAAGAGATAAATAAGAGGAACACTTCAGATCAATAAATAAATGAAAAAAAAAAATAAATAAATAAACTAAATAAAATAAAAGTAAATAAATAAAATCAATAAATTAATTAATATAAATAAATACTTTCAGAGTGAAGTGACGAACAGAACAGACACTGAACCTCATGTCACTTGTAACACTCACATTCTTCAGTTCGATTGGATGCATGTCAGGGATCAATGCAAACATGAATATTTGTCTGTCAACATATGCTACGCTAACACAAGCAAAGAACACACACAAGGGAAAGTGAGCCAGTGAGACAGTCAGTGAGTGAGGGAGTGAGCAGATAAGTTAGTTAGTTAGTGAGTGAGTGAGTGAGTGAGTGAGCAAATGAGGAAGTGAGCAGGTTGGTTAGTTAGTTAGTTAGTGAGTTAGTAATGAGAGAGAGAGAGAGAGAGAGAGAGAGAGAGAGAGAGAGAGAGAGAGAGAGAGAGTGAGTGAGTGAGTGAGTGAGTGAGTGAGTGAGTGAGTGAGTGAGTGAGTGAGTGAGTGAGTGAGTGAGTGAGTGAGTGAGTGAGTGAGGTTTTTTCCCTCTTGTCTTGTCTTCCCACACACCAAGGTTTCATCCAGTTTGATGATAACACTGGTTCTTCTCTCTCTCTCTCTCTCTCTCTCTCTCTCTCTCTCTCTCTCTCTCTCTCTTTCAGGTTTTAATATGTGGAAACTTTCAATAATTATTCATAAACTTGTAACGATAACTGTTCCCTCCAGATTGTAATATGAAGGGAAAGAGATTTACTGATTATTTTCTCTCTCTCTCTCTCTCTCTCTCTCCTCTCATTACATATCCCTTTACATTTTCAATTTTTTCCTGCACATCTCTCTCTCTCTCTCTCTCTCTCTCTCTCTCTCTCTCTCTCTCTCTCTCTCTCAAATCTCATGTATCTCTTCCCAGACTGGACTCAAGGCATTTCACTGGCCAGGAAACAACTGCTTTCCTTTGATACATGAAATAAATGCATGGAAATAATGAGTGAATGTGGGTTAAATACATATTATCTCTCTCTCTCTCTCTCTCTCTCTCTCTCTCTCTCTCTCTCTCTCTTACTTTATTTCTCTCTCTTATATTTTTGCCTACTTCTCTTTATTCTTTCTTAATTTTTCCTTACCTTCTTTATATTCATTTACTCTTCTCTCATTATCTGTTTATTCCTATTTTCCACTTTATTAATCTTTTACCTGATTTTTCCTTCTTATTTTTGCTTTATTTTATTTTCCTTAATTTTATCCTTTCTTGATTTTTTTTTATATTCATTTACTCTTTTATTACTCTTGTTCATTCCTACTTATTCTTTACCTTATCTTTTATTCATTTATTTTACTCTCAATTATTTTTGCTTCATTTTATCCTACTTATTATCCTTTCCAAATTATATATTCATTTACTCCTCTTTCATTATCCCTGTTCACTTCCACTTATCCTCATTTCCTACTTCTCATTCCTTCTTTGTTCTTCCTTGTTTATCTCTACTTAACCTGCTTTCTTACCTTTCCCTCCTCCTCTTTGTCCTTGCCTTGTTTCTGCTGCTCTTCACATCCACTTAGCCCAGTTTCCTACTTCTCCTCATCCCTTCCTGGCTTTTCCATTGCCTCTGCTCATGTCTATAAGCTTTCCTCACCTTCCTTATAAAGCTCCACCACAGAAGGAAGCACTACAACCTTCCCTGAGTCAGTACATCTATTGCTTATCTGGTAACACTGTGCTTTCATGCTAAGCTCCTCCGTTTCACTCCTGTTATGATACTTCTTTTCTCATAGCTCAGATTTATACAGGATTATGGCCAGTATTCTCAAACACTTCAGTACCATACTGTCACTATTTTCAAAGGGTTCTAGTTGAAGTGACATGGGTCTTTAAATCCTTCAATACTGGGACATGTTTTTATCTTGAGATTGGTGTACGATTAAACAGTTTTATTGACATTAGGAAGGGTCTGCGGAGGTCAGAAGATTGATAGCCAGAGTCTTCATTATTTTAATCCCCACATGAGTTTCTGAAGCTGTGTAAAATTGCTAAATAGTAACCAGAATGAATATGGAAATGAGTCCTGGTACTGAAGGGGTTAAGGATGTTTCTGTAATTCAAGAGACATGTTAATAAGTTTCTTCCATCATCAACAAGAAATAACTCCTTAAAACTTGGCTGGTCATCTATATAGTCTCTGAAAATGGGCATGGTGAGAGAGGGAAGTGTTTCTGAATATGACTGTTGCTGTTATTATTGCATTAGTTCCCTCCTCTTTTTCCTCTTTTCTTTTCTATTTTTTTCTCTTCTTTGCCAGCTTGTGTGTGTTCATTTTTGATAAGTTTAATTTGGATTTATCTGAGACTTGCTTATGATTGCTGTTGTTATTGTTGCATTAGTTTCCTCCTCTTCTTTTCCTTTTTCTTTTCTCTTCTTCCTCTTCTCTGCCTAGCTTGTGTGTGTTGAGGTGATGTGAATGTTGGAGTTTGATAACGTTTTAAATTGGAGAGAGAGAGAGAGAGAGAGAGAGAGAGAGAGAGAGAGAGAGAGAGAGAGAGAGAGAGAGAGAGAGAGAGAGAGAGAGAGAGAGAGAGAGAGAGAGAGAGAGAGAGAGAGAGAGAGAGAGAGATTGACTTAATATTAGATAGGACATGACAAGCTTCACTAAATCCTGCAGAAGTGAGAGAGGGAAGGTACACAGGGAAGAGTATTTACCTGCACAGTTTTCTTCACTCGGTGGGAAGGCCCCGGGTGATCGTTGGAGTAAATGTCAGCCAGGAACATGGAGTTGATTAGCGTGCTCTTGCCCAGCCCACTCTCACCTGCGAAGAGATAAGGAACATTGGTTAAAATTTGCTGTATTCTCTCTCTCTCTCTGTAAAAAAAAAATTGCTGTATTCTTTTCTTTCCTTCCTTTTTTTCTCTCTATTCAAAATTTGTTATATTCTTTCTCTCTTTTTCTCTCTCTGTTAAAAATTTGCTGTATTTTTTTCTTTCTTTCATTCATTCCTCCCTTTCTCTCTCTCTCTCTCTATCAAAATTTTGCTTTAATCTTTTCCTTCATTACTTTTTTCTTCTCTCTCTGTAAAAAAAAAAATTCCTACATTATTTTTTCTTTTTTTTCCTCTCATTTCTTTTCTTCTTTTTTATGCAAGCAGAAAATCCGTCAAGGAAACAAAAATTATTAAAACTAGAACGACAAAAGCAGTAGAGGTAAAAAATTTGGCACCGTTTCCTATTTGCATTGGTTAAATTTCTGTCTATGTGTTCTATTCCAAGTTAAATGATGAAGTAGATAAATAAGCAATAAATAAGTAAAATATGAAGAGTAATGAGATAAATGAACCAAATAAATAAGAGAAAGAAAGAAAGAAAGAAAGAAAGAAAGAACAGCCAGATCCCAAAGGCAGCCCAACCCTCACACATCAGTACAAAGTGAGGCAGGAGCAACAGGATGGACACTTGGAGCCCCCCTGTCTGAGAAGCCCTGCAACGCCCCACCAAGGAAGCCACCCCAGGCCTCCAAAGGGTCTGTGTCTTCATTTACACCTGCACCTTCTAAATACAGACCCTGAGCTTCCCTGATACCTCTCCACTACATCTTTGAGGGTTCTAAGTCTTTGTTTGTATCTGATCCTTTTAAATGTAGATTCTGTGATGGTTTTATGTGTTTTTGGGGTCATGGATATTCATTTAAGCCTGTTCATTCTATATTCAGATTCTATGATTCACTGTTATGTCTACAATACATATGACACCTTGTATTTATGTGTGGTAGATTGTTTTTCCTTCTCTCTCTCTCTCTTAGTTGTAAAATGATTGGTGTGGTGCAAGAGGTAACAGTTTTGTAGGAAAATTCGTCTTTTTTCTTGATTCAGTGTGAGTTTCCTTGTCACTGCTCCCATTAATCTATCAGCACACATCTCTGTACACAGTAACCTTACACACTAATTCTTTATAATATCCAACAGACACAAGTATTTTAGGAAGGCTAAGGATTTTATTGGGAAGTTTTTGTCTTCTCTTCATTCAGTGTCAATTTCCATGCTACCTCTCTTAATAATTGACCAGCACACATCTTTGCACATACCAGCCTGACACACTAATTCTTTACATATTCAACAGACACAAGTATTTTTAAGAAAGCGAAGAGTTTTGGAAAATTTTTGTCTTCCCTTCATTCCGTGTCAGTTTCCTTGCCATTGCTCCCCATTAATCTTTCAATACAAATCTCTGCATATACTAACCTTATACACT
>NC_059286.1:13003639-13008639 GCF_017591435.1 Portunus trituberculatus
CTTCAGTACTGGGATGCATTTCCAACATGAGTTTTGGGTACGATTAGACGATTTTTTTTTTTTTTACATTAGGATGTGTCTATGGAGGTCTGTGTCTATGAAGGTCAGAAGATTAACGGAGAGAATTTTCGTTATATTAATCCCCACATAGGTATCTGAAGCTGTATAAAATCACCAAATAGTAAGAATAAATATGAAAACGCTGTATTAGAATAATAATAATAATAATAATAATAATAATAATAATAATAATAATAATAATAAGTAGTAGTAGTAGTAGTTGTTAGCAGTAGTAGTACAAGAAGAAGAAGAAGAAGAAGAAGAAGAAGAAGAAGAAGAAGAAGAAGAAGAAGAAGAAGAAGAAGAAGAAGAAGAAGTAGCAGCAGCAGTAACAGTGGTATCAGCAACAGCAACAGCAACAGCAGCAGCAGCAGCAGTAGCAGTAGTAGTGTTGCGTGTGAGTTTCTTTAAGGCCTAACACACATATATACAAACACTCCCTCCGTGGTATGTTGTGGCTGGGTTTATACAGTGGGGTCTGTGTCTCAGGGGTCAGTGATGTGGCGGGGCGGCGGGTGACAGGACGAGTGTGTGTCGATATGCTGAGAGGGTGAGGAGGTGAGGAGGGATGAATGTTGAATGTGCCCTCAATGCTTTCAGAGGATGGGAGGATAGTGGGTTATGTCTGTCTGTCTGTCTGTCTGTATGTCTTTCTCTGTGGTGTGCTAATTCTACCACTACCAACGACAATGACAACAGCTACTACTACTATTAATTAAAGGAGGAGGAGGAGGAGGAGGAGGAGGAATAAAAGAAACAAATCAAGAAAGAAGACGAAGACGAAGAAGAGGAAGAAGAGCAAGAAGAAGAAGAAAAGAAGAATATGAATAAGCAATCAAGAAAAAGCCAGAAAAAAAATCAAGAAAAGAAGACGATGACAAAGAAAAAGAAGAAAAAGAAGGACAAAAACAAGAACAAGAACTACATGAACACCACCACGAACACCACCACCACCACCACCACGACCACCACCATCACCACCAACAAACACATCAAAGCAAACGGCCATCTACGCTACACACACACACACACACACACACACACACTTAGCATTCCCATTGGTTCAGCTGGTGCTTCAGGTAACGTCTTGAGGTCACCTGGTTAAGAGGAGGTCAAGGAGGAGGAGGAGGAGGAGGAGGAATACAAAGGAATACAAAGGAAAGCCAAACAGCAACAGACCTGTTGGTCCTTTCGAGGCTGTTTGGTAACTACTTCTAACTGGCTACAGATAAGAGAGACAGGACAGTACAGGAGAAGGCTCCTCCCCACCCACCACTCCCTCCAGCTTTCGCTGGCATGGAAAATAGCTTGAAAAGTACCATGCAGTATGGAAAAACTGACATGGAATTTTCACAGGAAAGGATGAAAGGAGATTCTATTATTCACCCTACGGTGAACTCTACATATCTATCTATAAGAAAGTTAATATAGTATCATGTTTAATTATTCAGACAAGAAGAGAGCTTGTTGGGGTTATTCTTTAAATATTTATCAATTTTGTTTTTGAATGATGCAATGGAAGTACTGTTTACTATTTCTGAAGGAAGCTTATTCCAAATGTTAACTATTCTATTAAAGAAAAAGTGCTTTGCCTCGTGGGTTTTAAAGCGTTTTGGTGTAATTTTAAATCCATTATTCCTTGTTATGGTGGAATGATCAATAGTAAAATATTTATTGACATCAAGGTTGTTGTATCCCTGAAAAATTTTGAAAACTTCGATTAGGTCTCCTCTTATCCTGCGCTTTGTTAAGCTGAATAAATTTAATGCTTCCAGTCGTTCCTCATACGGCTTGTTTCTCAATCTCGGAATCATCTTGGTCACTCTACGCTGGATCCTTTCCAGTTTTTCAATGTCTTTTCTGTAATATGGTGACCAGAACTGCACACAGTATTCAAGCTGAGGACGCACCAATGAGTTGGAGGAGGAGGAGGAGGAGGAGGAGGAGGAGGAGGAGGAATAAACGAAGCGACGAAATAAAACTTGAAAGGACAAATATACAGAGAGAGAGAGAGAGAGAGAGAGAGAGAGAGAGAGAGAGAGAGAGAGAGAGAGAGAGAGAGAGAGAGCAAACCAAATCACATTCCCTCCAATAAAAGTATCCATTTCACCTACTCGCAATAAAAATAACTGGGGTTAAAAAAGAAGAAAAAAAAAAAAAAATAGAGGGAATGAAAGAGGATACATTGGAAGACGTGGGAATAGTTTCAAGGGAGAGGGGAGATGGGAGAGGGGAGAGGAGGGGGGGAGAGGTCCGACTAACTGGTTTTCTGAAGACCTGCTTTATGAATTATGTAGTCCAGAAACCTCACAGCTCCGGAACCCACCCACCCACACACACCCACACCCACCCACCCACCCACCCACCCACCCACACACACACACACACACACACACACACAAACATCTACCAACTATCAATCCACTCAGATACCCATCCACCTACACGCACACACACACACACACACACACTACCAATCCACTTAGACACCCATCCACCCTTTACCCACCCATCTATTCACACGCCCACTACCCATCCTCTCTCTCTCTCTCTCTCTCTCTCTCTCTCTCTCTCTCTCTCTCTCTCTCTCTCTCTCACACACACACACACACCACTAAACCAAGACACAGCTATCAATTTTGAACTGTCACTGTACCTAACTTGACCTAACCTAACCTGATCTAACTTATGCATAAATCTCATCTTTGATCCACTGTAGAGAGAGAGAGAGAGAGAGAGAGAGAGAGAGAGAGAGAGAGAGAGAGAGAGAGAGAGAGAGAGAGAGAGAGAGAGAGATTTTAAATTACAACTCTTCAACCTAACCTAACCTAATCTTTGTAAGTTTAACCTCTTACCAGGCACTCCAACACCATCTTCAAGGAGGAGGAGGAGGAGGAGGAGGAGGAGGAGGAGGAGGAGGAGGAGGAGGAGGAGGAGGAGGAAAAGTTATCCTATCACATCGAAATGCTTGCAAACTATAACAAAGAAGAAGAAGAAGAAGAAGAAGAAGAAGAAGAAGAAGAAGAAGAAGAAGAAGAAGAAGAAAGAAGAGGAAGACAAACTATTCTATCCTAATCTAACTCTTGCACCACCACCACCACCACCACAACCACTACTACCACCACCACCACCACAACCTTGAGACACCACCACCATCACCACCACCCGTGTCAATATCTCGCAAGAACGCATCACCACCACCACCACCACACTTCTTCTCCTCCTCCTCCTCCTCCTCCTCTCATTCTTACTTCTCCTCCTCTTTTTTCTTCTTCTCCTCCTCCTCCTCTTTTTCCTCCTCTTCCTACTTCTCCTGTTCCTCTTCTTCCTACTTCTGTTCCTCTTCTACTTCTTCTTCTTCCTCCTCCTCCTCCTCCTCCTCTATGTCTCGCAAGAGTAATCAATTGGTTATTTTTTTTCTTCTTTTTTTTCTTTTTCTTTTTCTCTCCCCCAGTGTGATGACTCAGCAAGGCGGCCGGGCCATTCACTGAGTCACCGCCTACTCACCCCTTCACGACTCATGACTCATCACCATACATGTTAGAAGGGCGTTTATTGAGTGGTTTGTTTATGGTGAGTCATGATATTAATTGTTGTTGTTGTTGTTGTTGTTTGTTAAGTGTCGTGTGGGTTATTTTTCATTACAAGTTAGTTATTCATATTTTTGTACCTATCATTATTTTTACTCATTACTCATTATTTTTTACTCATTGACTCATTTTTGTGATCTATTACTCATTAACGTGTTTTTTTTACCTATCATCCACTATTTTCACTCATTCATTATTGTGACTCATTTTTTATTCATTACTCATTATTTTGACTCACTTCTGACTCAATATTCATGAACGTAATTCATTTTTGTACCTATCACTAACTATTTTTCCTAATTTTTTGTGACCCATTACTCACTATTTTGACTCATTATTCATCATTTTGACTCATTTCTGTACTCATTCATCATTAACGTGACCTATCACTCACTATTTTGCATCACTCGTACTTCATCACTCATTATTGACTAATTCTTGCATTCATCACTCATTCCTGTACTCATCACTCATTATTTCGACTAATTCTTACACTCATCACTCATTACTGTAACTCATTATTGCCCTCATAACTACAACCCACTCTAACTTAACCCATGGCACCTTCGTAACCCACCCATACTCACCCCATGACCCACACACCTACCCATGCCAGCTTCTCAACCCACTCACCCACTCATTCACACTTACACCCGCCACTTCACACTTCAATAGCCTTGTTTACTCGTTCTATTATTACCACTCACACTTATCTACCAGTACTCATGCACTCGTCACTCTCTCACTCACTCACTCCCTCTCTCCACGACGCTCATATTAATCTGTGCTTATTCACTCGTTGCAAGTCCTTCAAAATTGGAACAGGTAAAGGTGGGGTGAGATTGGACAGGTTAGGTTAGAATGTTGTAAGTTGTGTGGTGTGATGTGTTGTGTTGTAATGTGATGTTTGGTTATGTTATGTTATGTTAGAAAGGAAGGGAAAGGTTAAAAAGGAAAGGGAAGGGAAGGGAAGGGAAGGGAAAAGAAAAGAAGGAAAATAAAAGAAAAGGAAGGCAAGGCAAGGCAAGGCAAGGCAAGGCAAGGCAAGGCAAAATAAAAGAAAGGTAAGATAAGATAAGGTAAGGTCAAGTTAGGTTAGGTTAGTTCAGGTATGGTTAGGTTAGAATCTGATACAATATACGTATCAGGTTAGGCTAGGTTAGTTCAAGTAATGTTAGATATGGTTTTAATTAGATAGAATGGATAGGTTAGGTTAAGTTAGAATATGTTAAACAGGATTAGATTAAGTATAGTACGGGAAGTTTAATATTAGGTGAGATATAGCCAGGTTTGGGGTCTAAGTCCTGCTAGATTAGGTTAGGCTAGGTTTGGGTTAGGTTTACGAAGGTT
>NC_059286.1:13016139-13021139 GCF_017591435.1 Portunus trituberculatus
GTGGTGATGAGTGGTGGTGACTGTGTGGTGATGTTATAGAGTCAATTTCGTGGTGTTTGCGTTGTTAGTGGTGGTGATTACAATGGTGGTGAGTGGGTGTGGTGATGTTATAGTCAATTTGGTGTTGTTAGTGGTGATGTGGTGGTGAGTGTGTGTGGTGATTTTACAGTCAATCTGGTGTTGTTAGTGGTGATGTTATATTCAATTTGGTGGTGTTAATGGTGAGTGGTGGTGATTTCAGTGGTGGTGTGTGTGTGTGTGGTGATGTTAGACTCAATATGTTGGTGTTTCCCTCATTAGTGGTGACAGGAAAAAAAATGAACCAGAAAAATGATAACTTCACAAAAATATGAGAAGAGGAAAAACACACGATTCTCTCACAAAAAGACACTAATAATTTGCTTCCCAGTTACCAAAATACATTCAAAGACTCGTACTGAGAAAAAAAAAATAAATAAATAAGTAAATAAATCATGTATATAATTTAACCCCTAAACTTAATACTTTCCTTATTCTTCACCTCTTTATCGAACTTATTGACACTTCACTCGAAATAAACAAAAATAAATTAAAAATAACCCCATTATAACTTAGATACTTGAGATGAAAAGAAAAAAAAAAAAAAAGATAGGGAAATAATTGACGTATATTACTAAACCTACAATCTTAATTCTTTCCTTATTCGTTTATCATATTTCCTTCATTCATAGTTACTTCACCACTCGAGAGAGAGAGAGAGAGAGAGAGAGAGAGAGAGAGAGAGAGAGAGAGAGAGAGAGAGAGAGAGAGAGAGAGAGAGAGAGAGAGAGAGAGAGAGAGAGAGAGAGACTAACCTAACCTAACTTAACCTAATAATAATAATAAAATAACGAAGAAGAAAAAAGAAGAAGAAGAAGAAGAAGAAGAAGAAGAAGAAGGAGAAGATGATGTGTAATAATTTATGGCCCTTTGTCCTAAAATCTTTAATAACAAATACTTCAGATAAAAAGAAAGTGAAATAAATGATATATAATTAAAAGCAACAATCTGAATTTCTCCCTTATCATTTATCATCTTCATTTCGTCTGCAGTTACTTCACCACTCCATCAAAAAAATAATAATAAATAAATAAAGTAAATACAAATGAACCCATTATATTTTCCCCATTCTCAAAAATAAAAATAAAATTAAAAGAAACCCATTATATTTTCCCCATTCTAAAAAAAACATTTTCCCCATTCTCAAAATTAAAAAGAAAATAAATACAAAAATAGAAACCCATAATATTTTCACCATTCTAAAAAATAAAAAAGAAAAAAAGAAACCACTATATTTTCCCCACTCAAAAAAAAAAAAAAAAATTCCCCCATTCTCAAAAATAAAATGAAACCCATAATATTTTCACCACAAAAAAAAAAAAAAAAAAATTTCCCATTCTAAAAATAAGTACAAAAGAAACTATATTTTCCCTAAGAAAAAAAAAACCCATAATATTTTCCCCATTCTCAAAAAAAAAAAAAAATAAAGAAAGAAACCCATAATATTTTCCCCATTCTCATTTCCTCTCTAGAAACAAATACTTGAGAATAAGAGATAAGAGATAAGAGATAAAAACGAGAGATAACCACACGCCTTCTCAACCCAGAACCTTGACAAGACTGACACAATGCTGGAATAATGATGACTAAGAGAGAGAGAGAGAGAGAGAGAGAGAGAGAGAGAGAGAGAGAGAGAGAGAGAGAGAGAGAGAGAGAGAGAGAGAGAGAGAAAAGAAAGAAAGAAAGAAAGAAAGAAAGAAAGAAAGAAAGAGAGAGAGAGAGAGAGAGAGAGAGAGAGAGAGAGAGAGAGAGAGAGAGAGAGAGAGAGAGAGAGTCACCACATCAGTTCTTCGGCTTAAAAGTTTCAGTACCTTTTTAAAGAGGATCTGATACAAAGTTATGATGAATGCTCTCTCTCTCTCTCTCTCTCTTGACGCCGTTCCACATGCAAGCTTTTCTCTCTCTTTTTTCCCTTCCTTTTGACTTCCCCCTGTCTTTTCCCACGCCTTTCTCTTTAAGCTCTTCCCTTTCTCTATTTGTGGCGGGAAGGCTTTCAACTAACACGCACTGACCGGAGAGAGAGAGAGAGAGAGAGAGAGAGAGAGAGAGAGAGAGAGAGAGAGAGAGAGAGAGAGAGAGAGAGAGAGAGAGAGAGAGAGAGAGAGAGAGAGAGAGAGACCCAGTTTAATGCAATTTTACACAACGAAAACATAATCCATTTAAAAATTTTCTATATTATGATGTTTAGATTCATTATATCTGCATTCTAAATTAATTAACTGAGAGAGAGAGAGAGAGAGAGAGAGAGAGAGAGAGAGAGAGAGAGAGAGAGAGAGAGAGAGAGATGAGAGAATATGTGGATGTATTTATGGGTTGAAAAGATTAGGAAGAAGAAGAAGAGGAGGAGGAGGAGGAGGAGGAGGAGGAGGAGGAGGAGGAGGAGGAGGAGGAGGAAAAAGTAAAGAGTAATAATAATGTCAAGAAAAAGGAAAGACAAAATGACCTAAATAGCGAAAAGAAGGAAAGGAGGAGGAGGAGGAGGAGGAGGAGGAGGAGGAGGAGGAGGAGGAGGAGGAGGAGGAGGAGGAGGAGGAGGAGGAGGAGGAGGAGCAAAAATGACAACACTAACAAGAAAAGAACATAAAAAGATAATATGACGAGCCTTGAAGAAGAAGAAGAAGAAGAAGAAGAAGAAGAAGAAGAAGAAGAAGAAGAAGAAGAAGAAGAAGAAGAAGAAGAAGAAGAAGAAGAAGAAGAAGACAAACAACAGCTAAAGATTATGATGACGACGCCAGGAGAGAGAGAGAGAGAGAGAGAGAGAGAGAGAGAGAGAGAGAGAGAGAGAGAGAGAGAGAGAGAGAGAGAGAGAGAGAGAGAGAGAGAGAGAGAGAGATGCCAAACAATAGTAACAGAGAGCTGTTTGTAATCCCAGAATGTTGATACGTGACAAAATGCTTAGGTTATGTACACAAAAAACACTCTTAAATGCTTGATAGATTGTGAAACTGTGTGCGTGTGCGTGTGTGTGTGTGTGTGTGTGTGGCTTATTTCTTTTAATATTATTTATTTACTTATTTATTTTTTGTGTGTGCATTTAAGCATGACCGTGTGTGTGTGTGTGTGTGTGTGTGTGTGTGTGTGTGTGTGTGTGTGTGTGTGTGTGTGTGTGTGTGTGTGTGTGTGCTCACCGAGGCACTGGCTGTGGGCACCTTGCGGAACATGACTGGGGTGGCTGGTGTGGTGCAGGCGACGGTGACACGCACACAAAAAAATGGGACACGGGTTCACGTCCACTTCAACACACACCCAATGAGGACACCGCTTTTTCTTCACTCTTCACGTTTTCTTCACCTCGATAAAGAAATAAAAAAAAAATAGTTCTGATCATCAATAAAGGAAATACAAGAAGAGTAATAAAGAACAAATGTAAAAAAAAATATTGTCTTCTTTTCTGGCACGTTTTCTTCACAAGTTCGATGAGTAACTTCGATAAATAAACAAAAATAATCGTTCTGGTCATAAATTAAGTGAATGGAAGCACAGGAATGATTTAGTACATAGGTAAATAACTATTCTGACACTTTTTGTTTTAGTTTAAAGAATAACTTCGATAAATGAATAAAAAAATGGTAATTCTGTTCAAAGGTAAAGTAAATGTAAGGTACGACACTTTTAAATTCAAAGTACGAGAGTTATAAAGCACAAAACATAAAAATTATCCTCTTTTTTTGACACTTTTGTTCACGAGTTTGACGAATAACTTTGATAAAAAAAATTAAAACCCAATATTCTGGTCAAATAAAACAATGATGCAATGCTTTCTAAATATTAAGCAAGAAAGTTGTACAGCACAAACTGAAAAACTATCCTTATTTCATGACACTCTTTCTTCAAGAGTTGGGCGATAAATTAATAAAAGCAACAATTACGTTCATAAATAAATATACAGTACGACAGTTTGAATATTGAGTAAGAAAGTCATAAAGCACAAAATGAGAAATTATCCTTATTTTCTGACACTTTCTTCACGAGTTGAACGAGAAATTAATAAAAACAATAATTCTCTTCATAAATAAAACAAACAAACTTACGACATTTTAAATATTAAGCAAACAAACGTACGACAGTTTGAATATTAAGTACGAAAGTTATAAAGCACAAAATGAGAAATTATCTATTTTCTGACACTTTTTCTTCGAGTTGGACGATGAATTAACAAAAAAACTAATAATTCCGTTCACAAAGCCGATAAATACACAACACTTTCAAATATTAAGGACGAAAGTCACAAAGTACAAATTCCAAAGCTACCCTCCTTTCCTGCCACTCCTTATTAACAGCTGCCACTTTTCCTTGGCACTTCCAACACCGCGTGGCACTACAACCACCACCACCACTAGCCACAATGATCCACAATGCACTAACACACCAATTAATCTTATTCTTTCAAGCAACAGCTAATTATTCTGCTCTTTACTACGTCCGGCACTGTACTGTTTGTCACTGGCACTGTTTCGGGAGGCACTGTGGGTGACTATCAGTGCCTGTCTACCCCCATCCCTTCCCCCTCCCCCTACTCCTCCACGTCTCTCCCCAGCAGTACAGGATGTGACGAAAGATAAAATTTCCGTCATTATAGACGCCACATTCGTGTGTGTGTGTGTGTGTGTGTGTGTGTGTGTGTGTGTGTGTGTGTGTGTGTGTGTGTGTGTGTGTGTGTGTGTGTGTTGTAAACTTGTGGTGATAAAAAGGAAAGGCGTGAACCAGGTTTGTTTCTTCACTCTCAAACACACACACACACACACACACACACACACACACACACACACACACACACAGTCACAGTCACGTGTCTAAGCAGGTTCACACGCCCGTGAAGCACGTACATAAAAGAGGCGTGTGTAGGTTAATAGGGACAGGTATAAGCACGTATAAACACACACACACACACACACACACACACACACACACACACACACACA
>NC_059286.1:13043639-13048639 GCF_017591435.1 Portunus trituberculatus
GACATACAGACAGACAAGGGGCATTCCTCCCTACAATTCATCCGGAGGTGACAAAGACCACGTGACACCTAATCCAATCAGCTGACCAGGTAAACACGTGGAGACATGCAACACACAGACGGGCAGCGATAATGACCAAAGTGAATGACGCGTGTGTTCATAAGCCATACACTCACACTCACTCTCACACACACACACACACACACACACACACACACACACACACACACACACAGCTATTTTCGTAGTTCATTTTAACTCCCTTCAGTATCATGACGCGTTTTTTATTCATTCTGCTTACTACTCGTATTTGGTGATTTTATACAGCTGCAGAAACTTATGTGGGGATTAAAATAGTGAAGACTGTGGCCATTAATCTTCTGGCCTCCATAGACCCTTCCTAATGTCAATAATGACGTCTAATCGCACCCCAAACTCAATGTAGAAATGCGTCCCAGTACTGAAGGAGTTAAGGTCTTCTCTCTAAATGTAATGTAAATAATGTGAATGATTTCTTTTATTTTTTTCTTCTTAATTTTTTTCTTTTTAATTTGTTTCACTTTTTATTGAGTAAGTTTGGTTTTAGGAGCAGAAACTATCACTATTCAATGTTATAATGACGCTAATAACTCTCAACACACGCACACACACACACACACACACACACACACACACACACACACACACACACACACACACACACACACACACAGGGGATCTGATACAAGTTTATAAATTGATTAACGGAATGGATCAAGTGGATAAAGAGAAACTAATCCTGAGAGAAGAATATGACATTAGAAGCACAAGATCGCATAGTCAAAAACTGAGGAAGGGAAGATGTCAGAGAGATGTTAAAAAAATATATAGTTTCCCGCAAAGATGTGTTGAGACTTGGAACAGTTCGAGAGAGGAAGTGGTGTCAGCAAAGAGTGTGCATAGTTTTAAAGAAAACACACACACACACACACACACACACACACACACACACACACACACACACACAAACAGCTATTTTCGTGGTTCACTTTAAGGTCTTCTCTCTTTAAATATGGAGTAAATAAGTTTTTTTTTTCTTTTTTTTAGTTTGTTTCACTTATCACTGAGTAAGTTTGGTTTCGGTAGCATAAACGACCACTATGCAATGTTATAATGACGCTAATAACTTCCAGTAACGAGAGGATGAGAAAGGAAAGAAAGAAGATAAGAAATAAAGGAAAAGGAGCATGAAAAAAGATGGAGAGAGAGAGAGAGAGAGAGAGAGAGAGAGAGAGAGAGAGAGAGAGAGAGAGAGAGAGAGAGAGAGAGAGAGAGAGAGAGAGAGAGAGAGAGAGAGAGAGGAGTTATGTAGTCAGAGAGTAGTGTTATTCATTTCCTGCGAAGATGTTACGTTTACAATTTATCTTACCCGTTTCTTTCTAGCACTTAAGTTTTTTTCTTTCTCAAGTTAAGTTCGTCTTGTACCAAAACTGCCTTAATAAATGTTTCCTTCTGTTTTCTTTGTTTTCCTTTTTTACTTTTTTTTTTTTTTTTTTTTTTTTTTTTTGCTGCGTTGTTCTTGTCCCCCCCAAACTTTCCTTCAGAACTTTCATCTTCTCCAAAAATCCCTTTAAAAGTTGTTCCCTTCTTATCCCAAAACTATCAGTCAGAGATTTTAACTTTCTCTTCCACATTTTTTTTTTTTTTCCAGCTGTGTCCTTCTAGCCACAAAAAGTTTCCTACAAAATTTTCATCTTCCTGCTTCCCTAAATTTTCCTTCAAAGCTGTTCCCTTCTTGTCCTCAAAAAACTTCCCTTTAAAACTCAGCATTGCTTTCCAATTTTTCTTTATTAAACTTTTTCCTCTCTTTCTTAAAATCTTCATCAAACTTTTCCCTTTCTTCCAAAGATTTCCTTCCAACCTTTCTTTCCTTCAAAATTTTCTTCAAAGCTGTGCCTTCTTTCAACAAAATTTCCATTAAAACTGTGACTTACTTCTCAAAAATTTCCTTCCAACTTTTCCTTCTTCCTTAAAATACTTCTTTAAAGTTTCCCCTTTCCCTAAAAAAATTATAAATGAAAATTAAATAAAAATAATAATAATTCATCAAATTTCTCCCTTTCTTCCTTAAAATTTCCTTCAGAACTGTCCCCTTCCTATTTCCCATAAAAAAATCTATTAACTTTTCCCTTTCTCCCCTTTAAAATTTCCTTCAAAACATTTCTTTTTCTCCTTTAAAATATCCTTCAAAACTTTCCCCTTTCTTAAAAATTTCTTTCAAAACTTTTCCCTTTCTTCTTAAAAATTTCCTTCGAAACTGTTCCCTCTCTGCCCCAAAACTTTCCTTCAAAACTTTTCAATTCCTGACCCAAAAATGTCCTTCAAACTTTTCCTTCTTACTTTAAAATTTCCTTCAAAACTTTTCAATTCCTGACCCAAAAATGTCCTTCAAACTTTTCCCTCTCTTCCTTCAAATGTCCTTCACAACCATGCCTTCTTTCAGTTCATACACAACCCTCCTTTAAGTACTCTTACTATTTCCCTTCACGGACATAAACACATCACACTCATATGCTTAACACTAAGGCCTGTATTCTCAATCTCTTCTGTGCTTCACCTCCACTATTTCAAAAGCCTTTATTTAGTTTGATACGAGTTTTCAAGGTGTTTTTACAGTTCTAGAGGCAGATTGACTATTTCTACATTATTAACTGGAGAAACACCCTTGAAAACCCGGCTAATCATCTCATGGTGAGAGAGCAAAGCGTTTTTAAGGGTGTCTTTACAGTTCTAGAGGCAGAGTGACAAGTTTTCTACATTATAAGTAGGAGAAACACTCTTGAAAACACCGCTAATCATCTATGTAGCCTTGGAAAACACTCGTGGTGAGATAATAAAGCATTTTTTAAGGGTGTTTTTACAGTTCTAGAGGCAGAGTGACAAGTTTTCTACATTATTAACTGGAGAAACACTCTTGAAAACTGCGCTAATCATCTCTGTGGCCTTGGAAAACAGTCGTGGTGAGATAATAAAGCTTTTTTTAAAGGTGTTTTTTACAGTTCTAGAGGCAGAATGACAAGTTTTTAACATTCTTAACTGGAGAAACTTGAAAACCTCACTAATCATCGCTGTGACCTTGGAAAATAGTCGTGGTGAGAGAATAAAGGATTTTTAAGGATGTTTTTTACAGTTATAGAGGAAGAATGACAAGATCTCTATACTATTAACTGGAGACACACTCTTGAAAACCTCACTTATCATCTCTGTGGCCTCGGAAAATAGTGGAGAGAGAGCCAAGCGTTTCTGAACACTGACCTAACAACACAAACAAGACAATACTCACAGCTGATTTGGGAGAGCCGGGGGGCGTGGTGTCCGTGTTGTTGTTGTCATCGTTGTTGTTGTTGGAGGTGGTGGAGGAGGTGGAGGTTGTGGAGGTGAGCAGGGTCATATCAGAGGCCGAGTCGGGGGGCGTCGGGGGCAGGGGGAGCACACCAGAGCCACCATCAGCCGCGGGGGGCGTGGCGAGGGTGAGAGGCGCGGGAGCAGCATCCGTCATGGTGAAGGAGGAGGAAAAAAGAAGCCACGGTCAAGTTAAGTATGTGTCTTTGAGGAGTCTGTTTCCCCCTTACAACCCTTCAAAGGCAACAGGACCCCTTAGATAGCTGTTCAGGGTCTCAGGGGCACGTCAGGGAAAGCTTAGCACACTGTCAAGGACATGAGAGTTTCCTTAGGGGTTTAGGGCAGTTTTAAGGGTTTTTGGAGTTCACACGTGCTACCTAAGCGAGTCTCACACGAGTCTTAAGTATTTTGTGAAGCGTAGATTAAGATTGCTCTGTGTACCTTTAATATAATCCCCAAGTCTTGTAGTAATAGACTTGTAGCGGCGGAATTCAATGGAGTTCTTTCACTGGTTCCGTTTATTTAACCTTCAGTAGCAAGAATCAAAGCGTTTCAAGAGGTTTACATACAGCCAAACACGTTTTTTTTAATAATCTCCAAGTCTTGTAGGAATAGACTTGTAGCGGCGGAATTCAATGGAGTCCTTTCACTGGTTCCATCTATTTGACCTTCAGTAGCAAGAGTCACAGTATTTCAAGAGGTTTACATACAGCCACACACGTTTTTTAATATCATCTCAAAGTCTTGTAGGAATAGACTTGTAGTGGCGGAATTCAACGGAGGCCTTTCACTGATTCCATTTATTTGACCTTCAGTAGCAAGAGTCACAGCATTTCAAGGGGGTTCACACACAGCCACACACAACACACTGCACCAAGTTTCTCGAGTCACTGATACAATTCACCGTCCCGTAACACCTCTCTCAGCCCCGCCGATGTTACAGTTGCTGATAAAACCGCGCCCGCATCCTCTGATCCCCGCGAAATGACAACCACTACCGTCCTTCCCGTAGCTCTTCCCCGTATGGCCGCCACGATGCCATATACAGCTTTGGGGAGTAACACACACAACGGGGCCACGGTCAGACCATTCTCAGACCACTCTCGTACCCCATGGCCATAGAGAAAGCCACTTCCCAACCACTATTAAAAAGTCTTGTGTTTCGTTAGTTTTTTTATATTTTATCAGCTTTTTTTCGTTTGTTTTATCTTTTCTCTCGTTTTTTGCTTTGTTATTCTGCAAGAGAGTGTTTTACTGTAGTGTTCTTCATAGCGTCTCTGAGTGTTCTGCAAGGAAAGAGAGAAAGAAAGAGAGGGTGTGTGAAGTGAGAGAGGAGAGGCATTACACAATTTTCCTCTCTCTCTCTCTCTCTCTCTCTCTCTCTCTCTCTCTCTCTCTCTCTCTCTCTCTCTCCTCGTCTCTCGGCCCCGCATTGTTGGGAATATTTAGGTTACGTTCACGATGAAAAGCGAAGATGCAGAGAGAGATAAAGGAGAGAGAGAGAGAGAGAGAGAGAGAGAGAGAGAGAGAGAGAGAGAGAGAGTCAAGTATTCCACCCTCTCTCTCTCTCTCTCTCTCTCTCTCTCTCTCTCTCTCTCTCTCTCTCTCTCAACAACCCA